>NW_028234428.1:27937938-27950438 GCF_977035675.1 Penaeus japonicus
AGGTTGCTGGGTACATTATTTAGAATCCCATTTAGTCAAATGTAGTAATATTTTTATACGTATGCTTATGGTTTATTCTTTCATGCGTTATATGCCAAAAGCATTAGGGAGTTATATCTGATCCCTATTACAATAAAGCTCACTGTGTTTGACATAGAGCTATGCAATATGGAGGCACGACAATGGATGAGGCGTATCGAAGAGAAAGTAACATTGGGAATATCCGTTAGACTAATAATATATAAAAAATATAACATTTGTATATGTAAATACATTTTTATATATCTATAGCTATAAAGATAAAACAATAATCAATATATATATAATTTGTATTCATATATATATATGTCTATTCTATATATATAATATATAATAAATATAATATAATTATATATAGTATATTTATATATAAATATATATATTATATTTAAAATATTATATATGAATATCTATTTTTATATATATATATATGATATTCATATATATATTTATATTGATATTTTTATATATATTTATATGAATATTTATATATATATTATATATTTATTTTATATATATTATATAATGTCATATTTATATTATGTATTTATATTTACATTCTTTATATTTATATATTTTATATTTATATATGGTATATATATTTAAATATATATATATATATATAAAATATATATAAATTTATATAATATATATATTTTTATTTTGATATATATACTTTTATATTTATATATATATTTTATTTATATATATGATTTATATATATAGAATAAAATATTTTATATTTATATTCATTATTTAAATATCTATATATTTAAGTAATCATATATTAATATATATAGAAATATATATATATATATATATAATATATATATATATTTATATTTAACGTATATATATAACATATTTTATTTATATATATATATTATTATTTATATTTATATTATATTATATTTTTATATATATTTATATATAACCTATCTATATATATTTATATTCACTAAATATATATATCAGTATAATATATAAATATATATATATAATTTTATATATATTATATTTGAATATATATTATATTTATATATATATTCAGTATTACTATATTAATATATATATTTTATTATATATATATCTATTTTATTTATATATATTATTTATATATATATTTATTATTAATATATATTATTTTATATAATATTTATAATATATCTTAACATTTAAAGTATATGTATATATATATTTAAATATTTTATAAATTTATATATATATATTGTTACGCTGGTCGCCGTCTATCTGCCACCACCTGGGCAAGGCTAGCAGACGGCGTGCTTACCAAGGTCGTGACACAGAACATGCTCCAAGAGGCACCCGAACAACACGAGGGAAACCATCACGATTGTAGCTCAGGGCAGTAAATAAAACATACAATAACAGTCTTTCTTAATTTACACTAGTGTTTTCCCCGTCACTATTCTATAGCACAATACATTGGTGTAGAAGCAATCACACTGCACAATAAGCTTAAAACAGGCGCAACCATAAGTAATATCAGCGTCACCAGGGGCACTGCGAGTTCATTCCCAGGGTCATCAGTATAACTGCGTCTGTTCTGGCTGATTTCTACGGCTGCTCTGCCAGACGTGACGTCATGTATGTCAGCTTACATAATTTTATTATTTAACACATGTTTCGCACAGTGACGAAAGACACACTTGCGTAGCACTTATCCCGACCCCTATCAGCCAGACTGACCCGTCTGCTCTGGAATGCATACCTAAACATGAAATAAACAACAGTAAATGTAAGAGAAAAATCATTCCTCAAAAACAAACAAAACTTCTTCTCAAAAAACAAAAGAAAAACGTATATTTTTAATTAGTTCTCAGAAACAACATAAAAAATCTTTCATCCAGCCCCTTTCTCGCTCTCGCCGGGCTTCGACTCTGGTGGAGGTAGTGGGCGGTGGCAAGTGTTGAGCAGTAGTGCACCCAGAGATTTTATCTCCTGCCCCTAGACCTGGCCTCATGGAGTCACCATGGACGTCCTGTTTGCATCGCCTCACCGTAACCAGAAATGCTTGTCTCTCATCTCGAGGTCAGACGTCTCTGCCACGTCCAGCATCGCCGCTACTGGAGACTCTGTTTACTTCTAGCTTCTTTGATCACCATGGCCCCAGGAGTAGCTTCCTGGCCCATGGTGGGTATACGCCACAGCCGGTCCACGTGTATCAACAACCTTTACGCTTTCGCCCGCTGCGGAATTCGAATAATAGTGTACATCAGAGAGGGCTGCTTACCAATGTGTAATGTTTGTGTGTGCCCCCCCCCTCCCCACCCCCCCCCCTCCCACCCCCCCCACACACACCCCCCCCCCCCCTCACCCCCTCCATTCCACAGTGGGTCTCCCTGTAGCTTCGGCTGAGATTGCCCTCGCTTCCGAACGCGAGGTTATGCAGCCACACTCTGAAGTCACCGACATTGTTACCCTCGTTTCCCCATGCACCGGTCGTTAGGTCTCCTTCATGGCTTGGCATGCTACCGTGGAGAATTGCCACGCACTCGTCGGATTCACTCACTCCGCTAGTTCTCCTTGCATTCCGCTGCATAGCTGGAGGTGACATGTTAGGCAAGTTCACCGTCGTGTTGGCCGCCCTGTGGCCAAATCCACATTGGTAGCCTAGCTAGCTTCCCGCCAAACATGAGTCGGGCAGTAGGTGTGAAGTCTAGTTACCTCGTGCACAGCGGAACCGTAGGATCCATGAGCATGGCGGGGGCAGCTTGATTGTCCCAGTCTTCCTGACTTTCCTTGTCCAATATTTGGCCTAACTGTTGAGCAAGGGTCCGGTTAAACCGCTCCCCACCATAACCAGCGGGACGTTGTGGATGAGGGGTTGTCGTCCGTGTCTTACGGCCACTTCCTAACAGCTCAGCAACACTCACGGAACACTCGTGACTCAAACTCACAGCTTGGTTCAGAAGTGCATTCAGAAGGCACACCAAAACGGGTAATGAATTAATTCACTAACACGCCACCACTTGTCTCCGGCCTCGTTGTGTTGGGTAGTGCTATATGCCTCAGGCCACTAATTGAGAAATTAGTCCATTACCACAACAGATGTATCGGTTTCCCCCTGTGCGTGAGAGGCAGTGGACCTGCAATGTCCCCTGCCAGTCCGTTCCATGGTGCTCCCACACAGTACAACAAACCTGTAATTGGGGCCCGGTTCTTTCTAAGCTGGGCCCTTCTTTGCACTGCACAACGTCACAGCACACGCTCTACACCAGCAGACACATCACTTCTCATGCCCTACACAGTAAGACGTTTGACGGAGACGGACTTCAGGGTGTCTTTTTTCTCTCTCAACCCAAGTGGCCACTGGTAAACTTCTGGAATGCAATTCCCCCTCAGCAACTGCAGCACGTAACTCATGGCCCATGGGTTACTTACAAATATCCATGTGTCACTGTCCACTTTTCGCTCAATAGGCACCCAGCGCTTCACTAACACACCGCCTTGAATCCACTCGTAATGTTTCCCACTGGACCACTAGACATTTGAGTGGTGGGCTCCTTCTCGAACAGCCACAGCCTCCCAACTGGGGCGTCCACTGAGAGCCTCCAAAGCCACCGGACAATGGGATAACAAGGTCAAAGTCCTCACGTTGTGCCATAACCGCTACTCATCATCCCCTTTAGTGGAGCATCCCAGCACCTTAACGAAAGGCACACAGGAATGCAGAGTCCTTCTGGACGCAGTCGTTATGACAACTACCTCACACGGTGGCGTTGACTCAGGCTGTCAGCGTTGCAATGGACAAACGGCCAGGGCTGTAGTGCGCCGATGTGGTACTTGTACTGCGCCTCAAAGGCTGCCCTAACCACCTTGCTAGCTGTCCCCTCGCTACCTTTCAGGAGCACAGCATCGACTTCCACAACCACTGTAGAGGTCAGCATTGATGGGAACCGGCCACTTCACCCACTGCCACCCTTCTGTGGGTTAGATGCCACACCCGTCTGACTGACGACATGCCCCAGAAATGGCAACCTCAATACTGGAAAATCGAGCATTTCTTGGGGACTGAGTTTGAGGTTGGCACTTCCTCAACTGCTCAGAAGTACCTCCTCCAGCCGCAACCAGCTCCTCCTTGAAGGTGCTCTGCTCCCGAAAGATGATGATGTCAATCAATGTAGACAAGCGCCCGTCTTCCCACTGCAGGGCACATCCAATACCCTCTCCATCAGACGCTTGAAAAACAACCAGGAAGGGCCCATTGCAGATAGACCAAAGGGCATGACGTTGAATTGCCACACCCTGCCCGAAGGAAAAGGCAGTCTTTGGCTTGTCCTATTCCGCCATCTCCACTATGTGATAAACCCGTACTCAGGTCAAGTGTGGATGAACCTGGCGGACATGCGCAATGCCCCCACCAATGCATCGAGTGTGTTCATTCCTCTCTCCGAATTCACACATAGTGCAACATGGGTCCTTGACAGTCATGTCATTCAGTGCCCGGTAGTCCACACAGAAAACGTTGTGTACGATGTCCTTTTTCTTCACCAGGAGGACTACCGCTGATGACCATTAGACTGTCTGACCGATTCAATCACCCCCCCCCCCTTGCCGCCAGTCATTGACAGTGCGCTGCATCTCTTCTCGCCTGGCTGGTGCAATACGTCGGGGGGGGGGAGGCTCTTGAAGGGCAAACTACTTCCGGTGTTAATGCGGTGCTTCACCAATCCTGTGTGGCCCAGGTCCAAGTCACCCCTGCTAAACATGTCTGCATACTGAGCCAGGGTGTGACGCAACTTCACTGTCTCTGCCTCCGCCAGGTTAGCGGCGCTCCGGTGCGCCAAATACTCGAGGAAGTCAGGCAACGGCCTCACACCAACCAACTCCTCGCTCCCCGATGACTCTTCTGGATGCTCCACTTCCTCACAAGTGCCCAGTTTTGCACCAGCTGGCACCTTCTGGGCCTTATCAGAGAAGTTAGCCACCAACACTACGCCATCAGCCAGCTGCAGGTTTTGGATGGGCTCCACTAGGCCCTCTACTCCACGCATCACCCTTGACAGTCGACACCGGATCCTTGACTCTGTCCTGGGGTCAAGGTGCAGTCGCTCAGCTGTAACTACCTCTGCACAGCCAACCTCTGGAAGCAAGGGCACATCTTCACCGTGCACCCTGACGAGCTTCCGTCCAAGGTCGACACACACTTTACTTTGCGTCAGGTAGTCAAGGCCCAGCAGGCAGGGCTCGTCCAGATCAGCGACATACACCGGCAGTCGCTGCACTGTGCTGTCCACGCCAATATGAGCCTCCACTGGCCCCTTGAGCTGCATACAATGCCCTGTGACACCACACAGTCTCTGTGGTGCGTCTGGAAGTCGCGTTGTGGCCAACATATCAGGCCGCACTAGAGTCTTCTCAGCCCCAGTGTCCACTGTCAGGCGGCATGGCTTCCCATCTACAGAGCCCTCCACCTGCATCGTGCTGGTTGTTCGACGGCAGCTTACACAAGTCGTGGCCTGGAAACGAAGGGACTGGCTGGGTATCGGCCCCCTTTTCCAGCCTGTCCGAGTTTTCCGCCTGTACCACTTCCTTTAAATATAGCCTTAGGACAGCACCGCGGATGGTGGCCATACTCCACAGGTCCTTGCAGCACTGCTGGAAAAGGAAAGGTCATCAGAATCCGTCCGGTTGAGAAGGACGCGTTCTCGCTCCCTCCAACACCGACTACGTCTGTGCCCTTTCTCACCGCAACCCCAACACAAGCCTTGGAAAAGGTATCCGGGACTCATCCTATCCTCAATGCTACCTTCTCTACTTTAGACGTCTTCCGGCCCTGGATGAGGTCACGGCGGGGCCCCCCCCCCCCCCCTGAGCAGCTGGCCCTAGGCCACTGGTTGCCTTCCAGGAAAGGCCTCGAACTCCAAGGCCCTCGCCACGCCCACCTGCAGGTCCTCAGGTGTGCCTGCTCTTGATCGTAGATTTGCAGCTTGCTGGTCTTTCAAAGCGTCAACGGAAGAAATCGTACCTACGAATCATTTCTTTCCGAGCCGCAGGGTATGACCTTCCTTACCAGCACCTCCTATGTCCTGCGCCAGCTGGGACAGCGTCTCGCCACGCTCACGAGGTTCCGCCTTCTTCAAGCGGGGCCGATATACCTGCCTAGTGGGTGATGCCCGAAACGGCGTTTCAAAGCCTCCGCCACGCTGGTGTAAGAGAGCGGTTGGTTTGGTGGCGGCAGATGCCTTAACACTTCCACCGCGGGGGCCCCTTGAGCGCTGTTACCAGCTGCAAGTGCCTTCTCTTCCTGGCTCCAGCCCCGGGCAGGTGCCAGCATTTCCAATTGCGCGACGTAAGCCTCCCAGACCACCTTCCAGTCGTACTCCAGCTGGCTTTAACGCCTCACAGAATGTCTGGAGGCCGAGGGGCTGCGGGGTGGAGAACACGTGCCGTGAACGAACCCGCCTGGAGGGGAGGGAGGGGGTGAGGGAGGCAACGAGGCGGGTTGACCGGGTCCGAGTTTGCCGCCACCTGTACTCAAGGGAGCGTTTCCGATGGGTCCCCAGCTTCCTGCAGCGGCCACCGGCTCCGACACGACGGTGCGAGGCCCCAGGCAGACCCCAGTAAATCTGACACTCTGGCATCTGTTGCCAGAACCTCGTCTGCCTTCTCGGCGTACAACGTTGCTACCTCGTGACGCCGCCTTTTCTGCCTTCACCTCCTCCCTCAGGCCCTGAACCTCGCCTTTCAGAGTCTGCACCTCCTCCAGCAGTTCACTCTTACACGCTGCCGCATTCTTTGTCGAGTTGTACTGTTGCGTTTCCATCTTCACAGATGCGAGATTGCCCTGTAGCACCTCAACAAGATGGCAGAACTGTTCCTCTGCCTTCCTTGCCTGCATCTCGACGAGATGCTGCGCCTGCTCCTCTGCTTTCCTTGCCAGCATCTCGACGAGATGGTGCGCCTGCTCGCGTGCCTTCTGTGCCTGCTCTTCTGCCCTTTGTTCCTGCTCACGAGCCCTTTGTGCCATTTCCTCCCTCATACCGGCCAGTATGGCAATGATCAGGTCCATCTGGCTCGGCTTCACCTCACTCGTGCCTGCCTCCTCTCCCTCATGGCTGCCGCCATCTTTGGACATCATGATAAATTGGCGCGTCTCACTGTTCAATTATCACAAATCCTACTCCTGACACCAATGTTACGCCGGTCGCCTCGTCTATCTGCCACCAACACGAGGCAGGCTAGGCAGACGGCGTGCTAACCACAGGGTCATGAACACAGAACAGCTCCAAGAAGCACCGAACACCACAGTGTCCCAGAACATCACGAGGGAACACACCACGTGGCGAGGCATGGCACGAAATAAACACACAATAACAGTCTTTCCTTTATTTACACTAGTTATTTACCTGTACACTTTTCTATAGGCACAATACAGGGGATGCAACTCACACCGCACAATACAGCTTAAAACAGGGCTACAAAGTATTTCAGGCAAAAGGCACCCCGAACTTCCCAGGCACCGCTAACTGCTCCTGTTCTAGCCTCGTCCTCCCTGCTGCCTCCCAGACGGTTGCGTCATGTTGTCCCAGCTGTCACATCATTTTAATATTACCATTTGTTTTCTGCACATGACAAAGAACCACGGCGTACAATATATTTTGGTAATTTATAGATTTAATTTATATTTACTTATATAAGTTATATTATTTATATATATATTTATAAGTGATATTTATATATTTTATATTTATATATATATTATATTTTATATCTTATTATAGTATATATTTTATTTATATATATATATTTATATTCCCTATATTATTTTATATATATCATATATCTAGTGATATTATATTCCATATATATTTATGATATATATATTTTATATTGATATATATATATTTATCTTACCTCATACCCTGTCAATCTTATGGGGCAGGTTCGAGTCCCGGTAAGGTGTTAAAATTTGTAACTATATTAAAAAAGTTTTATTGCATTGCGACCTTCTTCTTATATACATAACCTCGGTAACCTTATTTGGGACTTGAAATTGTGATTCCATTGCTGCCGAGTGCCTGCGGGAGTTGTTCGTAAGAATTCGCTATCACTGTTCTCTATGAACACATAGAAATCCATGACATCACATGAGCTCTGTTGAACAACTCGTTTGTCGGTCCGTGTACCGAGCGGTCTCACCTCGTACCTGTTCGATATCTTACGGCCGGTTCAGTCCCGGTCCAGGGAGGTATAAATTTTTATATATAAAAAATGCGTTAGTGCATTCCCTACCATCTTCTCATATATAGATAACCTCGGTAACCTATTGGGACTTGTATTTGTATTTCCTTGCGGTCGAGTGCCCGCGGGAGTGGTTCGTGTGTGTGTGTTGGTGTGGGGTGGGTGTTGGGGTTGTGTGTTGGTTGTTTGTGAGTGTTGTGTGTTGTGTGTGTGTGTGTGGTTGGTTGTGTGGTGTGGGTGTTGGGTGTTTGTGTGGGGGTTTTTGGGTGTTTGGGGTGTGGGGGTGTGGGGGTGTGTGTGGGTGTGTGTTGTGTGTTGTTGGGTGTGTTGTGTGTGTGGTGGGGGTGTGTTTGGGGGTGTATGTGTGTGTGGGTGTGTTTGTGTGGTTTGTGTGGTGGGTGGGGGTTTTGGGGTGTTGTGGTGTTTGTGTGGTGGTGTGGGGGTGGTGGGGTGTGGTTGTGTGTGTGTGTTGGGTGTGGTTGTGTTTGGGTGGGGGTGGGTGTGGGTTGTGTGTGTTTGTGTTTGTGTGGTGTTGTGTGTGGGTGTGTGTGGGGTTGTGTTGTGTGTGTGTGTGTGTGTTGGTGTGTTGTGTGTGTTGTGTGTGTGTGGTTTGTGGTTTGTGTGGCGGTGTGTGTGGGGGGTGTGTGTGGGTGTGTGTTGTGTGTGTGTGTTTTGTGTTTTTGTGTGTGTGTGTGGGGTGTTTTGTGTGGGTGTGTGTTTTTGTGTGTGTGGTGTGTGTGGTGTGTGTGTGGGTGTGTGTTGGTGTGTGTGTGTGTGTGTGTTGTGTGTGTTGGTGTTTTGTGTGTGTTTGTGTGTGTGTGGTTGTGTGGGTTTGTGTTGTGTGTGTGTGTGTGGTGTGGTGGGGTGTGTGTGTGTGTTTTTGTGTGTGTGGGGTTTGTGGGGTGGGGTGTGTTTTGTGGGTGTGGGTGTGTGGGTGTGGGTGGTTTTGTGGGTGTGTGTGTGTGTGTGTGGTGTGTGTTGTGTGTTTGTGGGGGGATGTTGGGTGTTGTGTGTGTGTGTGTGTGTTTTGTGTGTGTGGGGTGTGTGTTGGGTTGTGGTTGTGTGTTGTGTGTGTGTGTGTGTGTGTGGTGTTGTTGGGGGGGGGGTGTTGTGGTGGTTTGGGGGGTGTGGGTGTGGTGGTGTGTGGGTGTGATTTGGGTGTGTGTGTGTGTGTGTGTTTGTGTGTGTGTTGTTGTGTGGTGTGTGTGTGTGTGGTGTGTTGTGTTTGTGTGGTGTGTGTGTGTGGGTTGTGTGGTGTGTGTGTTGTTGGTGTGTGTGTGGTGTGTGTGTGGTGGTGTGTGCGTGTGCGTGTGTGTGTGTGTGGGGTGTGTGGGTGTTGGTGTGGTGTGGGTGTTTGGATGTTTGTGTGTGTGTGGGGGTGTGTGTGATGTGGGTGTGTGTGTTGGTGGGGTGTGTTTGTGTGTGTGTGTGTGATGGTGTGGTGTGTGTGTGTGTGTGTGGTGTGGTGTGTTGTGTGTGTGGTGGTGTGTTGTGTTGTGCTGTGGTGGGTGTGTGTGTGTGGTGTGTGTGTGTGTGTGTTGTTTTGGTGTGTGTGTGTGTTGTGGGTGGGTGTGTGTGTGTTGTTGGTGGGTGTGGTGTGTTGTGGTGTTTGTGTTTGTGTGTGGTGTGTGTGTGTTTGGGTGTGGTGTGTGGTTGGGTGTTTGTGTTGTGTGTGTGTGGTGTGTGGTGTGTGTGTTGTGTTGTCTGTCTGTTGGTGTGTCTGGTGTGTGTGTTGTGTGTGTTGTGTTTTATGTGTGTGTGTGTTGGTGTGTTTTGTGTGTGGTGGTGTGTGTTGTTGTGGTGTGGGTGTGTGTGTTGGGGGGGGGGTTGTGTTTGTGTTGTGGGGTTGGTGTTGTGTGGGTGTGTTGTGTGTGGGGGTTGTGTTTGTGTGGGTGTGGGTGTGGTGTGTGTGTGTGTGTTGTTGTTGGTGGGTGTGTGGGTGTGGTGGTGTGTGGGTTGTGTGTGTTGTTTGTGTGGTGTGTGTGTGTGTGTGTGTGTGTGTTTGTGGGGTGTTGTGGTTGTGATGGGTGTGTGTGGTTTGTGTGTGGTTGGGTGGGGTGTGTGTGTGTGTGTGGTTGTGGGTTTGTGTGTTGTTGTGTTGTGTGTGTGTGTGTGTGTTTGGGTGGGGGATGGTGGGTGTGTGTTTGGTGTTGTGTGTTGTGTGTAGGTGGTGTTTTGTTGTGTGTGGTGTGTTTGTGGTTTGTGTGTGTGTGTGTGTGTTGTGGTGTGTTGATGTGTGTTGGTGTGGTTGTGTGTGGTGTGTGTGTGTGTGTGTGGGTTGTGGTGTGTGGGTGTGGGGGGTGTTGGGGGTGGGGTGGGGGGGTGTGGGTGGTTTGGGGTGTTGTATGGGGGGGGTGTTGTTGGGTTGGGTGTGGGTGTGGTGTTGTGTGGGGGTGGTTGGTGTGTGGTGGGGGGGGTGTGTGTGGGGGTGGGTGGTGGGGGGTGTGTGTGGGGGGTGTGTGTTGTTTGTGTGGGGTTGTTGTGTTGGTGGGTGTTGTGGTGTGTGTGGGTGTGGGTGTGTGTGTGTGTTTGTGTGGGTGGGGGTGTGTGTGTGGGTGTGTGTGTTGTGTTGGGGTGTGTGTGTGTTGGGGTGTGGGGTGTGTGGTGTGTGTGTGTGTGTGTGTGTGTGTGTGGTTGTGTGTGTGTGTGTGGTGTGGGGGTGTGTGGGTGTGTGTGTGTGTGTGTGTGGGGTTGGGGTTGTGTTTTTTTGGGGGGGGGGGGGGGGGGGGGGGGGGGGGGGGGGTGGGGGTGGGGGTGGGTGTGGGGGTGGGGGGGGGGGGGGGGGGGGGGGGGGGGGGTGGGGGGGGGGGGGGGGGGGGGGGGGGGGGTGGGGGGGGGGGGGGGGGGGGGGGGGGGGGGGGGGGGGGGGGGGGGGGGGGGGTGGGGGGGGGGGGTGTGGGGTGTGTGTGGGGTGGTTGGTGTTGGTGTGTGTGGGGTGTTGTGGGTGTGTGGTGGGTGGTGTGGTTGGGGGGGTGGGTGTGTGTTGTGTGTGTTTGTTGTGGGTTGTGTGGGTGGTTTGTGTGTGTTGGTGGTTGTGTGGGGGTGGGGTGTTGTGGTTTGGTGGTGGGTGGTGGGTGGTTGGGGTGTGGTTGTTGTGGGTGGTGTGGTGGGTTGGTGGGTTGTGTGGGTGGTGTTGGGTTGTGTGTTGGGTGTGTTGTTTGTGTGTGTAGGGTGTGTGGGGTGTGTGTGGGGGGTGTGTGTAGGGTGTGGTATTTGGGTGTGTGTGGTGTGTTGGGTGGTTGGGGGTGTGTGTGTTTGTGGTTGGGGTGTGTGTGGGTGGTGGGGGGTGTGTGTTGTGGTGTGGGTTTGGGTGGGGGTGTTGGGGTGGGGGGGGTGTGTGGGGGTGTGGTTGGTTGTGGGTGTGGTGTGGGTTGTTTTTGGGTGGTGTGGTGTGGGT
This sequence comes from Penaeus japonicus, assembly GCF_977035675.1. Classification (NCBI taxonomy): domain Eukaryota; kingdom Metazoa; phylum Arthropoda; class Malacostraca; order Decapoda; family Penaeidae; genus Penaeus; species Penaeus japonicus. The sequence continues at coordinate 27,949,583 of NW_028234428.1, forward strand.
GTGTGTGTGTGTTGTGTGTGTGTGTGTGTTTGTGGGGTGTGGGTTTTGGGTGTTGGTGTGGTGTGTGTGTGGGTTGTGGGTGTGTTGTGTGTGGTGTGGGGGTGTTGTGTGTGTGGGGTGTGTGTGTGTTGTTTGTGGGTGTTGTGTGTTGTTGTTGTGTGTGTGTGTGTGGGGGTGGTTGGGGGGGGGTGGTGTGGGGTGTGGTGGTGTGTGTGTGTTGGTTGGTTTTTCGGTGTGTGTGTGTGTGTGTTTGTGTGTGTGTGTGTGTGTGTGTGTGTGGGTGGGTGTGTGTGTGTTGTTTTGTGTGTGCGTTTATGTTTGTGTGTGGGTGTGTGTGTGTGGGTGTGGGTGTGTTTTGTGTGGTGTGTGTGGTGTGGTGTTGTGGGGTGGGGGGTGTGTGTGTTGGTGTTGTGGGGGTGTGTTGTGTGTTGTGGGGTTGTGCTTGTTTTGTGTGTGTTGTGTGTGTGGTGGGTTGGTGTTTGTTGTTTTGGTGTGGTTGTGTGTTTGTGTGTGTGTGTTTTTGTTTGTGTTGTGTGTGTGTGTGGTGGTGTGGGTAGTGTGTGGGGTTTTGGTGGGGGTTTTGGTGGGTGTGTGGTGTTGGGTGTGTGGTGTGTGTTGTGTGTGGGTTTTGTTTTGTGTTGTGGTGTGGGTGGTGTGGTGTGTTTGGTGTGTGTGTGTTGTGTGTTGTGTGTGGGGTTGTGTGGGTGGGTTGGGGTGGGGGGGTGTGGTGTGTTGGGGTGTTGTTTTGTGGTGGGTTGTGGGGGGGTGGGGTGTTGGGTGTGTTTTGTGGGGGGGGGGTGGGGGGGGGGGGGGGGGGGGGGTGGGGGGGGGGGGGGGGGGGGGGGGTGTGGGGTGG
>NW_028234428.1:27955438-27962938 GCF_977035675.1 Penaeus japonicus
AAGAAGCTCAGCGGTGCCCAACTAGGGAATTAACTCAGGTTCGTTGATGTCATACTTTTGGTCGAGGATGCGAATTCGAGAAGTAACGCCTAAAGCGTTCTTTGCCGGAAACAAGGAAATTTATATTATCTAAGATATTTCTTAAATATTACTGTGCTGGTATGTCGACAGTAAATATATGTTTTTTTTTCTAATTGTACTGACAGTAAAAAGATAAACTACAGTACACATAGGCAATAAAATATTTTTTTTTTCTTGTTTAACTTATATTTGTCTGGGGTAAATGATTTCTTGTGGCCTAAAAACAATCAAATTCTGGAAACCTTTTCAAGCCTTGGACGCAGCTAGTCCAAGAAAGCAAAAGAGTAGTGAAACCGCGGCTTCAGTGACCTTCATTTCAGTGTTTTGAACCACAGTCTGCAAGATAGCGAAGAGCAGCCACAGCTGACTGGAACCCTGCGTTGTAGTCAGTGGTAACTTCATTCTTGATATAGTCATCGCGTTTGTCCTCGTACCAATCATTGATATCAGGGCCTCCCACCAACGCTCCATACAGTATTTGAGGATTAGGATCCGGTGAATCAAAGTCTGTCCAGCCACAAGGTTCTGGAGCTAGTTTACACGAACTGCTAGCATGATGTGGATGTTGAGGAGGGTTCACACCAAAACCAACAACGTAACTTCGTCCAGTGTCGCCTAAAATGTAGTGGATCTGTTGCTTGCCAAACTCTCGGTATTTCTCAGCATTGATACCCAAGTCTGCAGCTCTTAGACATATAAAGGCTGCATTAGCTGCATATCGAAGGGAACCCCAATCGTCCAAGAACATCAATCCTTTGGGTGTCCTCTGTCTGTTGTCTATGATGTCATTGCAGAAGTCGGTGAGATGATTGACATATGTGGCTTTATCCCCTTCGTCAGATAACTGTGCCAATAATACCCGGACTCCAGGGGTCTTTTCAGCCCATGTAAATCCCCAAGAATATGTTGACAGCTGCTGATAATGAGTCTTTGCTGCTGTTAAATAGGAACTCTCACCTGTTGCACGGTAAAGCCAAGCAGCTGCCCATGCTAATTCGTCATCATATCCAGAGCTGGGATAGAATTCAGAAACACCAGGGATTGTATCATTATAGAGTCCTCTGAAATTGTCGGCAAAGCTGTAAAGCTCCCTAGCGTGTCGAAGGCAGTCGTCAGCATATGCAGGATTAGAATCTCTGAAGAGAATGGATGCGGCAGCTAATGCAGCAGAAGTCTCGCCCACCAAGTCAGAACCGGGATTTTGTTCCGTGACTTTGTAGGCAGGTCTTTCCATAGTCATATCCTCTGGTCGGCCCCAGAATTCATGGTCAAGCTGACCGTCCCCTACTTGGCCATACAAAACAGTAGGACTCACGTGTGCCTTGATGAAATAATCTGTAGCCCACTTGACGGCTTCCTTCATGTACGACATTTCCCCTGCAATCAATTGCTTAGATGAGACCTTAAACTAGTCCAGAGTGATATATTAAATATTTACAAATAGTCATCATGTGATGAGTATTATTATTCGTACTACAATATACATTGGTTATTCACTCACCTGCTTGAATATAGGCAGTGCCATAATCGATAGCTCCCCATGCTAACACTGTTGTCATACTTGACATTGGATATCCAAATTTGACTCTATCTCCAGCTGTTTACAGATAAATTAGATAGAAATTAATTATTACATCAAGTTAGAACCTGTAGTGTTATGCAGAAAATGATAATGCACAATAGACTGATTTGGTGAACATCTATCTTTGAATGTCTTACCATCATAGTATCCTCCTGTAAGGTCAAGCTGAACATTGGTCACACTATCCTTGGCGTCGCCCAATGCAGAATCCTTGCGCCAGGTAACACGTTGTGAATCTGGCAAATCTCCAGATCGCTGGGCTTCGTAAAACAAGAGGGACTTGTGAAGAACTTCATCGTAGTTGTAGTTTGTCCCAGGAGCAATGCATCCAGAACCTGGTGCTTGGGTACTTGGTTCCTCTGTGGGCAATATTTCAATTAGATAACATTTTTGCTGTTGTTCCTCCTTTGTAAATCCTATATACTCCAGCATCCATGTTCCAAGTTATATACTGCTATCTGACCAGCATTTATTCGGAATTTATCAGATGTATAATTCAGTGTTTTCAAAGTCAGTTTCTGCTATGGATCCTTTCAGATTACCTTTACTACGCGTTACTGTAGGCCAGTCATTATTTCAATGTATCTATATAATGCATAAAAGTTCCAGGGTTTGCAGTGGGCTCTGGAGTTGGAGCTGGAGTGGGAGCCGGTGTTGATGGTTCCTCTGTGGAAAATATTTCTGTGTAGAGATTTGTATGCTATTGTAGAGTAACGTAATTTCTTATGTGAACGCTATGGATTCGCGCGTATGCGAACGGGTGACAGGTGCCTCGCGTCCCTGTTCTTTTCTTTTTTTTGTACTCCCCCGTCACGCCCTTTGGCGACGCCCTTCGGGGCGCTTTGTCAAACGCCCCCCCTCCAGGAGTATTTTAGGTTGTGGAGAAGGAGAAGGAGCACCCAATCCAAGCACAAACGACCTGTAACGTAATCCCTAGTTGGCAATCCCGTCATGTCGGGATCTCCAAGACCACCATCTTTAAGTAGTGGAGGAGTTTTCAAGGCGGAAGGTCGTGTGCTTGGGTTGGGCAGGAGTGTTTTTTTCTCGTATATTCTCCTTTTAAAGTAAGTTTTTTATTCTACTACATGCCTGTTCTGTGATTCCTTGTTTTTATACATGTAGTAGCTTGTGCTTGATAAATAAACATAAAGTAAAGAATTTTGTGTCTCAATCAGTTGCCTTTATGCCGGCCCAGTTTTCCCTCTTGCCCTTCCACGCCTTCCTGCTGCAGAAGGCTCCTCTACAGCGTCGCCAAAGGGCGTGACGGGGGAGTACAAAAAAAAAAAACAGTGACTCAAGGCACCCGTCACCCGTTCGCATACGCGCGAATCCATAGCGTTCGCATAAGGAATTACGTTACTCTACAGCCCCTCCCCGGGGAACAGAAAACGCCACACCAGAAGTGCCAGTACCCAATTAAAATGTTATAAAAAATATTAAGTATAAAATAAAATATAAAATACACTTAAAATCCAAAAGGTTTCAATATAAAATTCATAATGTAAAAAAAAAATGTACAAACTTCAAAATACAATAAAATATAAAATTAAGATTAGAATGCTGAACACAGAAAAGTAAAAACCACAAAATAGCACCAATAAACAAAGTAAAAATCACAGCCCAAAAACTATAACATAAAACTTTTGTACAATATCACAGGCAAATGTCAGAAACTGTGTCCACATATCTCACTTCATATTTTTAGTGTTTATATGCACGCACGCGCGTATAAAAATCGAGCACCACATAGAAGTTACGAAGAACAGACAAGCACAAATAAATGTGTCCACGGAAGTCGGTTAAAACTCACATTTTTCAATGTTCATAAGTATGTAACACTTGGTCGAACTCCTCGAGGTAATCGACCTCAGCAGCAGAGAGAAATGAACGGAGTTGATTGGCGTGGACCCTGACGGCACGATGTGGGGGCCGTAGGTCCAGGACGTCGTAGCTGACAGGCCCAAGTCACTTCTGGACACGACAGAGTCCAAGCCAGCGGTCACCAAGAGGCCCACGGTTCCCTTGGACCTAGCACCAGGGAGCTCTCCTCGTATGTGCCTGAGCACCTTTGCGCCCTGGTCATAACGTGCCTTATCTTCTCGTGCTTTATGGCTCACCTCAACTGCAAGCCGGCGAGCGTCAGCAAGGCGTGTCAACATCAGGTCATGATCAACTATCTGGCGGTTCGTAAGCCCCTGACCGAAGACTGCCATACGGCCCGTCAACAAATACAGCGGCTGGTCTCCAACGGCACAGTGAAGAGCTGAGTTAAGTGCCAGGTGGACAGCTGGGAGATGCGTGGACCACTGTGATGGAGCCTGCTGAGCCAAGGCAGCCAGCACATCCTTAACTGTTCGGTTGGTGCGCTCCACCACCCCATTGGACATGGGATGGTAAGCCACCGAAAAGGAGTGTTTCACTTTCAGCGCCTCTAAAAGAGAGCGCCACTCAGCCGAAGAGAACTCCAAGCTGTTGTCTGTATGGAGTTGGTCAGGTGGGCCAAACAGAGTGACATAGTTGTCGACAAAGGCCCTCAACACTCTGTCAGCACTCTTGTCATGGAGGGCGACTGCTGGAGGAACCGGGTATGATGGTCGACAATGGAGAGTACGTACTGGAACCCCTGTTCAGACCCGCGTAAGTCCATGAGGTCTGCTGAGACCATTGCCAGGGGAGTTTCCAGCAGTGGGTGCCCTCCCAATGGTGCTCGGGCTGCCACGCCCTTACGTTGCTGGCATGCGTGACATCTGGCAACATACTCCCTTACCAGGCAGAGCATATTTGGAAAATACCAGGTAGCCTGGAGATTCTGGTAAGTATGATGAACCCCAGGATGTGTAGCAGTTGGAGGACAGTGGGTGTGCCATAGTGCTTGAGACTGGAGATGCCTGGGGACGTACACCTGCCTTACAATTCTGTCGGGGAAGGATCTCAAATAATACAATACGCCCTCCTCCATTTCGAAACTGGAGAGGGCAACGGGAGGCCGCTCAACTGGTACCCTCCCGCTCTCCTCCAGGAATCCTAGCAGGCCCTCACAGGTTGGATCTCGCAGCTGATGTTCCCTCATCTGGTCAGCTGTCATCTTGGTGAGCTCTATCTCGTCACCATCCGCTAGTGGTTGTGCAGCATCCTCGGCTTCCCTGGGTACTGTTGCTGGCAGGACATGCTCTAGAGGGCAGGCTGTCCCTGAGGGTATAGTTTCCTCACCTGCAGGGACATAGTGGCTGGTCCCAGTCTTGTACCTCAGCTGGAAGTCGTACCCGCTGAGTTCATAGGCATACCGGCTGAGGCGGGTGCTCTTGGTGCGCCTTGAGAACACCTCAACGAGTGGCCTGTGGTCAGTCCAAAGCTCAAAGTGTCTGCCATAAACATAAGGGTCAAAGGCTCGGACTGCCTCCACCACGGCCAGAGCTTCCAGATCGATGACCGCATATCGTGTTTCAGCATCCTTCAGTGTGCGGGACCAGTACGCGACAGCATGTAGTGTGCCTTCCTCGTCACGCTGCAGGAGGGCCCCTCCAAGGCCTTGGGTGCTGGCATCACAGTGCACCTCAAATGATTTGCTAAAGTCTGGGAGGCACAGAACCGGATTACTTACTAGAGCCTCCTTCAAGGCATTGAAGGCCACTTCAGCAACATCTCCCCAACCAAACTTCACCCCTTTCTTGGTGAGAGCAGTCAGGGGTTTGGCCATTGCTGCAAAGCCCTGAATATGGCGGCAGAAGAAACCGCAGGCTCCGAGGAAGCGACGGATGTCCTGAGCCTCTTCATGGTAGCAATGGCAGAGGTCTTCACCGGATTGGGGCTCACTCCTCGGGAACCTACAATAAAAACCAGGAGCTGGACTTCCTGCCTGGCAAACTCGCACTTCTCCAGGTTCAACTTCATGCCTGCATCCTGGAGAAGAGTCAAGGTCTCCTGAAAATGCTGGAGATGGTCGCTGAAGGAGGAGGATGCGACCACAACATCGTCCAGGTAGGCGAGCGTGTACCGCCCCAACACAGCTGCAAGCACCAAGTTCATGGTGCGCTGGAAAGTTGTAGGTGCAGTGGAGACTCCGAAGGGGAGACGGCGAAATTGCAGAAGTCAGTAGCCATCAGTAAACGCTGTCTTAGGCCAGTCATCAGGGTGCACAGATATGGCCCAGCAGGCAGACCGGCTGTCAAGAACGGTGAACCATGTGTGTCCTGCCAGGGAGTCCAGCATCTCGTCAATTCGGGGTAGCGGATATGCGTCGGGAGTGGTTGCCTTGTTCAAACCCCGAGTCGATGCAAAACCGGTGAGAGCCATCCTTGCGGACGCCTGCATGCGTCCCTCCAGGTGTTCCAGCATGCGGGCGAGCTACCTACCCATTCGTGCCTCGAGCCGATCCACCAACCTGGCCTCCATGAACTGCAAGCCGCTCACTACGGGCAACAGTGAGTCCTGGGTCCACCCCAAGGCGGGGTCCTTCAAGAAGGACTGCCTCCTCAGGGGTAGGCGGGCGCGACCCAGCCTGTGGTGCCTTGGGGCGCACCATGGTCCGAGGTGCACCTGAACGGGTGTGACTGTGCGAGCGTGAGGGGCGTGGACGCAAGTGGTAAGGGACAGACTCACAGCCCTCCACGTCACACTTAAAAAGATCACTGCACACTGGCCGAGACACTGTGGAGGCACTTACACTTAAAACGGAACACTAAAAAACAAAAACAAAAAATACAAAAAGAACAAAGAAACCAGCGTTAAATGCTGCAATAAAATCTATACTGAAAAAAAAGAAGATAAAATCAATTAAGCTGTAAAAGACCAAGTTAATAAAATATAGTAAAATATAGTTAAAATGCTGGAAAAAATTGGGCACTGGCATTGAATAAGAAAAATCAAAGTAAAAACCCCATTAAATTAAAAAAGAAAAAAAGAAAAACAAGTTGTAAAATTAAGAAAAGCTAATAAAATTCTAAAGTTGTATATCAAATGCCACTAAGACAGAAAAATGCAAGTCATTTAAATGAATAGTTAGTTAAATTAATAAAAAGCAAGCAAACTCAAAACAGTAAAATTACGTTAAGTTAAAAGTTTAAAAAAAAGTTAATATGAAAATGTTACTATAAAAGCAATAAACTAAAATGTAAAACTGGCTGAAGGCCTTAAAAAAATACACATAAAAAGAGACATGCAGCATAAAAATGATAAAACATAAAAAAGATATCAATGGCAACGAGTACATGTAAACAAAAGCGAGAGGCCGTGGATTCGAGAGGCCGTGGATTCGGAGGCAAAATAACAAAATAAGACCTCACGATCCACTCGCTGCCAACCACCTTTACTGTAGTGGGTTTGTGGGGCACTCACCCTCCTACAGGAGCTGTAGAGGAGCCTTCTGCAGCAGGAAGGCGTGGAAGGGCAAGAGGGAAAACCGGGCCGGCATAAAGGGAACTGATTGAGACACTAAAATTCTTTACTTTACGTTTATTTATCAAGCACAAGCTACTACATGTATAAAAACGAGGGATCACAGAACAGGCATGTAGTAGAATAAAAAAAAAACTTTCTTTAAAACGAGAACATACGAGAAAAAAAAACACTCCTGCCCAACCCAAGAACACGACCTTCCACCTTGAAAACTCCTCCACGTCTCAATGATTGGTGGTCTTGGAGACTGACATGACAGGGGGTTGCCAACTAGGGATTACGTTACAGGTCGTTTGTGCTTGGATTGGGTGCTCCTTCTCCTCCTTCCCTACAGCCTAAAATACTCCTGGAGGTGGGGCGTTTGACAAAGCACCCCGAAGGGCGTCGCCAAAGGGCGTGACGAGGAAGTACAAAAAAAAAGAAAAGAACAGGGACGAGAGGCA
>NW_028234428.1:27972938-27990438 GCF_977035675.1 Penaeus japonicus
CTGCTAGCATGATGTGGACGTTGAGGAGGGTTCACACCAAAACCAACAACGTAACTTCGTCCAGTGTCGCCTAACATGTAGTGGATCTGTTGCTTGCCAAACTCTCGGTTTTTCTCAGCATTGATACCCAAGTCTGCAGCTCTTAGACATATAAAGGCTGCATTAGCTGCATATCGAAGGGAACCCCATTGGCTCAAGTACATCAATCCTTTGGGTGTCCTCTGTCTGTTGTCTATGATGTCATTGCAGAAGTTGGTGAGATGATTGACATATGTGGCTTTATCCCCTTCGTCAGATAACTGTGCCAATAATACCTGGACTCCAGGGGTCTTATCAGCCCATGAAAATTCCCAAGGAGTTGTTGACAGCTGCTGATAGTGAGTCTTTGCTGCTGTTAAATAGGAACTCTCACCTGTTGCACGGTAAAGCCAAGCAGCTGCCCATGCTAATTCGTCATAATATCCATAGCTGGCATAGAATTCAGAAACACCAGGGATTGTATCATCATAGTCTCCTCTGAAATTGTCGGCAAAGCTGTAAAGCTCCCTAGCGTGTCGAAGGCAGTCGTCAGCATATGCAGGATTAGAATCTCTGAAGAGAATGGATGCGGCAGCTAATGCAGCAGAAGTCTCGCCCACCAAGTCAGAACCGGGATTTTGTTCCGTGATTTTGTAGGCAGGTCTTTCCATAGTCATATCCTCTGGTCGGCCCCAGAAACTATGGTCAAGCTGACCGTTCCCTACTTGGCCATACAAAACAGTAGGACTCATGTGTGCCTTGATGAAATAATCTGTAGCCCACTTGACGGCTTCCTTCATGTACGACATTTCCCCTGCAATCAATTGCTTAGATGAGTCCTTAAACTTGTCCACAGTAATATGAAATATTTACAAATAGTCATCATGTGATGACCATTAACATTCTTACTCAAATATATAATATACATAGTTAACTCACTCACCTGCTTGAATATAGGCAGTGCCATAATCGATAGCTCCCCATGCTAACACTGTTGTCATACTTGACATTGGATATCCGAATTTGCCATAATCTCCAGCTGTTTACAGAATAATTAGACAGAAATTAATGATTATATCAAGTTAGAAACTGTAGTGTAGGGAAGGAAATGATAATGCACAATAGACTGATTTGGTGAACGTCCGTCTTTGAATGTCTTACCATCATAGTATCCTCCTGTAAGGTCAAGCTGAACATTGGTCATACTATCCTTGGCGTCGCCCAATGCAGAATCCTTGCGCCAGGTAACACGTTGTGAATCTGGCAAATCTCCAGATCGCTGGGCTTCGTAAAACAAGAGGGACTTGTGAAGAACTTCATCGTAGTTGTAGTTTGTCCCAGGAGCAATGCATCCAGAACCTGGTGCTTGGGTACTTGGTTCCTCTGTAGGCAATATTTCAATTAAATAATATAGTTTTGCTGTTGTATAAACTTTCATCCTCCTTTGTAAATCCTATATACTCCAGGATCCATGTTCCAAGTTATATACTGCTATTTGACCAGCATTTTATTCGGAATTTATCAGATGTATAATTCAGTGTTTTCAAAGTCAGTTTTTGCTATGGATACTTTCAGATTACCTTTACTGTAGGTCAGTCATTATTTCAATATGTATCTATATAATGCATAAAAAGTAAAGGAAAAGAAAGTACATATATCAAGGAAAATAAAGTCACTTTCCTTACCAGTTCCAGGGTTTGCAGTGGGCTCTGGAGTTGGAGCTGGAGTGGGAGCTGGGGTGGGAGCTGGAGTGGGAGCCGGAGTGGGAGCCGGTGTTGATGGTGCTGAAGTCACTCCACCACAATCTGTAAGGTGGCGAAGAGCAGCCACAGCTGACTGGAACCCTGCGTTGTAGTCGGTGGCAACTTCATTCTTGACATAGTCATCGCGTTTGTCCTCGTACCAATCATTGATGTCAGGGCCTCCCACCAACGCTCCATACAGTATGTGAGGGTTAGGATCCGGTAAATGGAAGTCTGTCCAGCCACAAGGTTCTGGAGCTAGTTTACACGAACTGCTAGCATGATGTGGACGTTGAGGAGGGTTCACACCAAAACCAACAACGTAACTTCGTCCAGTGTCGCCTAACATGTAGTGGATCTGTTGCTTGCCAAACTCTCGGTATTTCTCAGCATTGATACCCAAGTCTGCAGCTCTTAGACATATAAAGGCTGCATTAGCTGCATATCGAAGGGAACCCCATTGGCTCAAGTACATCAATCCTTTGGGTGTCCTCTGTCTGTTGTCTATGATGTCATTGCAGAAGTTGGTGAGATGATTGACATATGTGGCTTTATCCCCTTCGTCAGATAACTGTGCCAATAATACCTGGACTCCAGGGGTCTTATCAGCCCATGAAAATTCCCAAGGAGTTGTTGACAGCTGCTGATAATGAGTCTTTGCTGCTGTTAAATAGGAACTCTCACCTGTTGCACGGTAAAGCCAAGCAGCTGCCCATGCTAATTCGTCATAATATCCATAACTGGCATAGAATTCAGAAACACCAGGGATTGTATCATCATAGTCTCCTCTGAAATTGTCGGCAAAGCTGTAAAGCTCCCTAGCGTGTCGAAGGCAGTCGTCAGCATATGCCGGATTAGAATCTCTGAAGAGAATGGATGCGGCAGCTAATGCAGCAGAAGTCTCGCCCACCAAGTCAGAACCGGGATTTTGTTCAGTGATTTTGTAGGCAGGTCTTTCCATAGTCATATCCTCTGGTCGGCCCCAGAAACTATGGTCAAGCTGACCGTTCCCTACTTGGCCATACAAAACAGTAGGACTCACGTGTACCTTGATGAAATAATCTGTAGCCCACTTGACGGCTTCCTTCATGTACGACATTTCTCCTGCAATCAATTGCTTAGGTGAGTCCTCAAACTAGTCCAGAGTAATATATGAAATATTTACAAATAGTCATCATGTGATGACCATTAACATTCTTACTCAAATATATAATATACATAGTTAACTCACTCACCTGCTTGAATATAGGCAGTGCCATAATCGATAGCTCCCCATGCTAACACTGTTGTCATACTTGACATTGGATATCCGAATTTGCCATAATCTCCAGCTGTTTACAGAATAATTAGACAGAAATTAATGATTATATCAAGTTAGAAACTGTAGTGTAGGGAAGGAAATGATAATGCACAATAGACTGATTTGGTGAACGTCCGTCTTTGAATGTCTTACCATCATAGTATCCTCCTGTAAGGTCAAGCTGAACATTGGTCACACTATCCTTGGCGTCGCCCAATGCAGAATCCTTGCGCCAGGTAACACGTTGTGAATCTGGCAAATCTCCAGATCGCTGGGCTTCGTAAAACAAGAGGGACTTGTGAAGAACTTCATCGTAGTTGTAGTTTGTCCCAGGAGCAATGCATCCAGAACCTGGTGCTTGGGTACTTGGTTCCTCTGTGGGCAATATTTCAATTAAATAATATAGTTTTGCTGTTGTATAAACTTTCATCCTCCTTTGTAAATCCTATATACTCCAGGATCCATGTTCCAAGTTATATACTGCTATTTGACCAGCATTTTATTCGGAATTTATCAGATGTATAATTCAGTGTTTTCAAAGTCAGTTTTTGCTATGGATACTTTCAGATTACCTTTACTGTAGGTCAGTCATTATTTCAATATGTATCTATATAATGCATAAAAAGTAAAGGAAAAGAAAGTACATATATCAAGGAAAATAAAGTCACTTTCCTTACCAGTTCCAGGGTTTGCAGTGGGCTCTGGAGTTGGAGCTGGAGTGGGAGCTGGGGTGGGAGCTGGAGTGGGAGCTGGAGTGGGAGCCGGTGTTGATGGTGCTGAAGTCACTCCACCACAATCTGCAAGGTGGCGAAGAGCAGCCACAGCTGACTGGAACCCTGCGTTGTAGTCAGTGGCAACTTCATTCTTGACATAGTCATCGCGTTTGTCCTCATACCAATCATTGATGTCAGGGCCTCCCACCAACGCTCCATACAGTATGTGAGGGTTAGGATCCGGTAAATGGAAGTCTGTCCAGCCACAAGGTTCTGGAGCTAGTTTACACGAACTGCTAGCATGATGTGGACGTTGAGGAGGGTTCACACCAAAACCAACAACGTAACTTCGTCCAGTGTCGCCTAACATGTAGTGGATCTGTTGCTTGCCAAACTCTCGGTTTTTCTCAGCATTGATACCCAAGTCTGCAGCTCTTAGACATATAAAGGCTGCATTAGCTGCATATCGAAGGGAACCCCATTGGCTCAAGTACATCAATCCTTTGGGTGTCCTCTGTCTGTTGTCTATGATGTCATTGCAGAAGTTGGTGAGATGATTGACATATGTGGCTTTATCCCCTTCGTCGGATAACTGTGCCAATAATACCTGGACTCCAGGGGTCTTATCAGCCCATGAAAATTCCCAAGGAGTTGTTGACAGCTGCTGATAATGAGTCTTTGCTGCTGTTAAATAGGAACTCTCACCTGTTGCACGGTAAAGCCAAGCAGCTGCCCATGCTAATTCGTCATAATATCCATAGCTGGCATAGAATTCAGAAACACCAGGGATTGTATCATCATAGTCTCCTCTGAAATTGTCGGCAAAGCTGTAAAGCTCCCTAGCGTGTCGAAGGCAGTCGTCAGCATATGCAGGATTAGAATCTCTGAAGAGAATGGATGCGGCAGCTAATGCAGCAGAAGTCTCGCCCACCAAGTCAGAACCGGGATTTTGTTCCGTGATTTTGTAGGCAGGTCTTTCCATAGTCATATCCTCTGGTCGGCCCCAGAAACTATGGTCAAGCTGACCGTTCCCTACTTGGCCATACAAAACAGTAGGACTCACGTGTGCCTTGATGAAATAATCTGTAGCCCACTTGACGGCTTCCTTCATGTACGACATTTCTCCTGCAATCAATTGCTTAGGTGAGTCCTCAAACTAGTCCAGAGTAATATATGAAATATTTACAAATAGTCATGTGATGTGTATTACCATTCGTACTATAATATACATTGTTTACTCACTCACCTGCTTGAATATAGGCAGTGCCATAATCGATAGCTCCCCATGCTAACACTGTTGTCATGCTTGACATTGGATATCCGAATTTGCCATAATCTCCAGCTGTTTAGAGATGAATTACATAGAAATTAATGATTATATCAAGTTAGAAACTGTAGTGTAATGCAGAAAATGATAATGCACAATAGACTGATTTGGTGAACGTCCGTCTTTGAATGTCTTACCATCATAGTATCCTCCTGTAAGGTCAAGCTGAACATTGGTCACACTATCCTTGGCGTCTCCCAATGCAGAATCCTTGCGCCAGGTAACACGTTGTGAATCTGGCAAATCTCCAGATCGCTGGGCTTCGTAAAACAAGAGGGACTTGTGAAGAACTTCATCGTAGTTGTAGTTTGTCCCAGGAGCAATGCATCCAGAACCTGGTGCTTGGGTACTTGGTTCCTCTGTGGAAAATATTTCTGTGTAGACATTTTTATGCTATGATTATATTAATTCATACTTATATTGATCATACTCAGTAGCCGAATCGTTCTTACTATATGAATCTCTATATATAATGCATTCATAAAATGAAGCAAAGTTCATTGCAAATAAGAATAAAGGGAAATAACCATCATTACTGTATTACCGGTTCCAGGGTTTGCAGTAGGCTCTGGAGTTGGAGCGGATGTGGAAGGAGCGGATGTGGAAGGAGATGAGGTAGTTCCACAAGTTCCAAGGGTTTGGTCATTGAAAGTTGCAGACACGATGGTTGGAATGCTTCCCGAGTAAGTTACCATAATGCCCAACTCCAGCGTGGCACCAGCTGTCTGGACTCCGTTGTAGCTTTTGTTGGTGAGCGTGATACTGGTGCCAGAGGTGGGTGCCACATCCGCCGTCCATGCCTTCAGAGTTGAGGAGATAGAAGGAGGAAGGAAAACCAGTAGTATAGAATTGCAGAATGTTGCTACCTCATAAGATTAACCTTTAAGTGATACTAATTTTGGTCTCAAATATTGCTTTATTACAGGGCGATGCAATAAATTATATTTGTCAATTCCTGAATAGAATTATCTTTGATTTTTCCAGTTATAGAAGACTACTGTCAATAAATAAAACAAAGAAACTATTCTCCATTACAAAATATTTAAGAACAATACTCAATAAATTCTTCATTCAGTTGTTACTGAACAAATAACAGATTATCAAGAATAACCGGTTCTGTAATTTTTGTATGTAGATTTTTATGTATGTGTATATACACATATATGTGTATGTAATATTTATTCACATTTATTCATATATATCTATATATGCATGTATATATATATATATATATATATATATATATATATATATATATAATTGTATATGTATATGTGTATGTATGTATATGTATATATTTATATGTATCTATATGTATATATATATGTATATTTATATGTATATGTATATGTATATATATATGTATATGTATATGTATACATATGTATATACATTATATATATATGTGTGTATGTATATATATGCATATAGGTATATATATACACACATATGTGTGTATATATAGACAAATATATCTATATATACATATATCTATATATATACACATATATACATAAATACATATCTATCTGTATATATATATATATATATATATATATATATATATATATATATATATATACATGCATATATGTATATATGCACATATATATACACACACACATATATATATGTATATATATATATGTATGTATGTGTATATATACATATATATCTAAACATTTACATGTATATCTATATATACATATATAGGCCTTTTATAAACAACCATCTAGTGTGATTGAAAAGTTTATGCATATACTCATATCCATGATGATCCATTTTCTTTAAATGAAAAAGATATACAATTACCTTACTTTCAAGCGTTATTTTATACTAACCTGAAAATTGTCCACAGGTGATGATAACTGGAGGTAAACATCCCAAGAGTCTACAGCACTGGGGACAGTCACGTACAGAGTCCCGCCGTAGTTATTAGCCCAGCTGCTGGTTTCAACAAATCTGAAGCAATTTCCATTTCCCCCTCCGGTGCTTGGTGTCGTTCCGGGCGCATCTGTCGAAGAACGTGTTGTTGATGGTGCTGAGGTCGGCTCTGGAGTTGGAGCTGGGGTGGGTGCTGGGGTGGAAGCCGGTGTTGATGGTGCTGGGGTCGGCTCTCGAGTTGGAGCTGGAGTGGGAGCTGGGGTGGGAGCCGGTGTTGATGGTGCTGAAGTCACTCCACCACAATCTGTAAGGTGCCGAAGAGCAGCCACAGCTGACTGGAACCCTGCGTTGTAGTCGGTGGCAACTTCATTCTTGACATAGTCATCGCGTTTGTCCTCGTACCAATCATTGATGTCAGGGCCTCCCACCAACGCTCCATACAGTATGTGAGGGTTAGGATCCGGTAAATGGAAGTCTGTCCAGCCACAAGGTTCTGGAGCTAGTTTACACGAACTGCTAGCATGATGTGGACGTTGAGGAGGGTTCACACCAAAACCAACAACGTAACTTCGTCCAGTGTCGCCTAACATGTAGTGGATCTGTTGCTTGCCAAACTCTCGGTATTTCTCAGCATTGATACCCAAGTCTGCAGCTCTTAGACATATAAAGGCCGCATTAGCTGCATATCGAAGGGAACCCCATTGGCTCAAGTACATCAATCCTTTGGGTGTCCTCTGTCTGTTGTCTATGATGTCATTGCAGAAGTTGGTGAGATGATTGACATATGTGGCTTTATCCCCTTCGTCGGATAACTGTGCCAATAATACCTGGACTCCAGGGGTCTTATCAGCCCATGAAAATTCCCAAGGAGTTGTTGACAGCTGCTGATAGTGAGTCTTTGCTGCTGTTAAATAGGAACTCTCACCTGTTGCACGGTAAAGCCAAGCAGCTGCCCATGCTAATTCGTCATAATATCCATAGCTGGCATAGAATTCAGAAACACC
The DNA here is from genome assembly GCF_977035675.1 of Penaeus japonicus. Classification (NCBI taxonomy): domain Eukaryota; kingdom Metazoa; phylum Arthropoda; class Malacostraca; order Decapoda; family Penaeidae; genus Penaeus; species Penaeus japonicus. The sequence goes on from NW_028234428.1 coordinate 27,980,927, forward strand.
AGGGATTGTATCATCATAGTCTCCTCTGAAATTGTCGGCAAAGCTGTAAAGCTCCCTAGCGTGTCGAAGGCAGTCGTCAGCATATGCCGGATTAGAATCTCTGAAGAGAATGGATGCGGCAGCTAATGCAGCAGAAGTCTCGCCCACCAAGTCAGAACCGGGATTTTGTTCCGTGATTTTGTAGGCAGGTCTTTCCATAGTCATATCCTCTGGTCGGCCCCAGAAACTATGGTCAAGCTGACCGTTCCCTACTTGGCCATACAAAACAGTAGGACTCACGTGTGCCTTGATGAAATAATCTGTAGCCCACTTGACGGCTTCCTTCATGTACGACATTTCCCCTGCAATCAATTGCTTAGATGAGTCCTTAAACTTGTCCACAGTAATATGAAATATTTACAAATAGTCATCATGTGATGACCATTAACATTCTTACTCTAATATATAATATACATTGTTTACTCACCTGCTTGAATATAGGCAGTGCCATAATCGATAGCTCCCCATGCTAACACTGTTGTCATACTTGACATTGGATATCCGAATTTGCCATAATCTCCAGCTGTTTACAGATAGATTAGATAGAAATTAATGATTATATCAAGTTAGAAACTGAAGTGTAGGAAAGAAAATTATAATGCATAATAGACTGATTTGGTGAACGTCCGTCTTTGAATGTCTTACCATCATAGTATCCTCCTGTAAGGTCAAGCTGAACATTGGTCACACTATCCTTGGCGTCGCCCAATGCAGAATCCTTGCGCCAGGTAACACGTTGTGAATCTGGCAAATCTCCAGATCGCTGAGCTTCGTAAAACAAGAGGGACTTGTGAAGAACTTCATCATAGTTGTAGTTTGTCCCAGGAGCAATGCATCCAGGACTTGGTTCCGGTGTGGTTGGACCTTCTGCGAGATTAATGATTTTTAGGGAAGACTTTTCAACCCTTAAAGGGATACAACAGCAATGTGAAAATGGAGTAAATAGGGATATATTATAAGTAGAAAAAACAACAACTATAATCTGTTTACCCGTAGTAGTTGGTGATACGGTTGGACCCGAGGTGGGAGCTGGAGTTGGTGCTGGGGTAGGGGCTGTTGTGGGAGCTGGAGTAGGTGCAGGAGTGGGAGCTGGAGTAGGTGCAGGAGTGGAAGCTGTTGTGGGAGCTGGAGTAGGGGCAGGAGTGGAGGCTGTTGTGGGAGCTGGAGTAGGGGCAGGAGTGGAAGCTGTTGTGGGAGCTGGAGTAGGTGCAGGAGTGGGTGCTGTTGTGGGAGCTGGAGTAGGTGCAGGAGTCGGGGCTGTTGTGGGAGCTGGAGTAGGTGCAGGAGTGGGGGCTGTTGTGGGAGCTGGAGTAGGTGCAGGAGTGGGGGCTGTTGTGGGAGCTGGAGTAGGTGCAGGAGTTGGAAGAACTTCACAGTCTCCAGCGATTTGATCATTGAAGGTCACAGAGATGATGTCTGGAACGGTCCCTGAGTAGGTTACCGCGATGCCCAACTCCAGTGTGGCACCAGCTGTCTGGAATCCGTTGTAGCCTTTGTTGGTGAGCGTGATGGTGGTGCCAGAGGTAGGTGCCACGTCCGCTGTCCACGCCTTCAATGCAGAGCAGATGGCAGGGAGTAGAATTATGAGTATATATTTTCATTTCATTTTTAGGTCAAAGTTGTTTCCCTTGTGAAAGATGAATTGGTTGTGCTAGATTTCAAACGGTGAGGATGATAATAAATATCTTCTGATATTTGATATCTCCACTGTCGGTTCATGATTGAATTTTTGTTTCCTTAGGGGAGCGTGAAGGTAACTGTAAGAATAAAGCGGCACAGAGAAACTGATCTCTATTCTCGAACTTGTTATTAGTAGTTGGTCGCTAGTACACAAAAACTACCAACAAAATATCAACACAAATGTACGAAGGCGACCGAGCACCAATAGCTTTCGATGACCTGGCTAGGGAACTATCTAGGTGGGCTGTCCGAAACCTGGTCACCGACATCTTTGAACTATATGAGAAACACAAATTTATGCAAATGGGATAACCTAAGATGAATCGATGGGGTGGTTATACCTTTCAACTGGTAATCGAACTTGTACAAAAAGATATACAAAAAGTGGGTCTCTGTCTCAATGTAAACATGTGTCAACAGGATAACATGATGCAAGAGTCGGGGCGAAAGGAGCGGAGGAACAAAGCCAGGACAGAGGCAGTTTGGTGCTCCTGCTGTTAAGACCTCGCGAGTGCCCTTGTGACCTGAGATACCTTGTGTTGCATTGTTATAAGCCTATATTGTGCAGTGTAATGTGCTGGTTCCCCCCTGTATTGTGCCCATAGATTAGTGTACTTGTGAAGAACTAGTGTAAATAAAGGATAGACGTGTTATTGTGTGTTTACTCCGTGCCCTGCCTCGCCTTGCGGTGTTTTCCCCTCGTGGTGTTCTGGGACGCTGTGGTGTTCAGTGTCTCTTGGAGCTGTTCTGTGTTCACGACCCTGTGGTTAGCACGCCGTCTACCTAGCCTGCCTGGTGTTGGTGGGTAGAAGGTGGGTGACCGGTGTAACAATATGTTGAAACAGTGTTGAAAAACCTGGGTGACCCAAAAAAAGCACTAGACTAACAGAGAAATGTTTCATAAGTATTGTGTTTGTCTTCAGTAAGATATTCGGTGTAAAATTATTAATTCTCATCCATGCAATATATGACTTGATGGATGAAAAAAATACTTTATGATTTGCATTTATCCTGAATAATGAAAACTGATATTCTTCTAATCATTTCACTACTGCTACGATAATAATCCACAAGCAAAACAAAGCAAACTCAAAACTGAACAAATATCATAAATACAATTTCGCTACTGACCTGAAAATTGTCCACAAAATCTGACATTTGTAGAACAATGCTCCAAGAGTAGATTTCACTGGGAACAGTCACATAGAGATTTCCTTGATAATTGTTAAGCCAACTGTTAGTCTCCGTGAAGTTGACGCACAGCTCGAAGGGGACTGAAGTGGACGTCGACGGATCCACTTCACAGATTCCAAGGTCCTCCTCGTTGAAGGCCAAAGAGGTGATGGCCGGAAGGCTTCCCGAGTAGGCTACCGCGATGCCCAACTCCAGCGTGGCACCAGCTGTCTGGACTCCGTTGTAGCCTTTGTTGGTGAGCGTGATGGTGGTGCCAGAGGTAGGTGCCACGTTCGCTGTCCACGCCTTCAGAGTAGGGGGAAATGGAGAAGCGGAAGGAACAAGAGATGAGTAAAATAAGTCACTGGTAGAGAAAATCGAAAGATTATAAAGGTCTCAAACACACACACATTTTCTACATATATACTTTCTTGTATGATTCTGCTATATCTGTCAATAACTACATATTCGATCATGACCCTTTCGGTCCTGACCTGAAAATTATCCGCGGAGGCCGACAGCTGGAGGACGATATTCCACGAATCAACATCACGAGGTACCGTTACGTTCAATATTCCTTGGTAATTCCCGGCCCAGCTGTTGGTCTCCGTAAACGCGACACAATTACCATTTCCTTCACCTGCATGAGGTTCCGTTCATTAGCATATAAATTTACCTGAATTTTGGCTTCACATGAGCAATATTTATCAGTATTTTATATATGAAGAAGTAGGGGTGGATGTTTTTTTTGTGTGTGTTTTTGGATTGTTATTAAATACTTGCAAATTGGATTTGCAACATAAGAATTTAATTTATTTTCACTGTACTCACTAAAATTCAATCAAATTATACTAAGCTAAACTTGCACTCTTAATCTAAATCTGATCAACAAAAATGTTAAGTTATTCATTCAAGGAAAAAGTAATTTACTGACGAGTGACAACGTAATTGCCATGAAAAATTGAAGGGGAAAAGGATCAGATATATTACTCTCCCAACTAAAGCCGTAATTACATTTCAAATGAGGCAAGTAATACATGTTTCCTAAAATAGAAGAAATGGAGCTGATCTGACGATATAATTGATGTAGTGATCTTTCAGGCATGGTAGTCATATCTGCATTTAAAACCTCATTTTTTAACTCTATACTAAATCTTAACAAGCAAACTATCGTCACTGCAAAGTATTATAGATTATAGATGTAGATGTGTCATTCTATTAGCAAGGCTCGAACACATATTCATTCTCTCCGGAAATACGTATTCAAACATAACAAAAAAGAGAAAGAAAGAAAGAACGAGCATCAGGAAAATGCATACACCTCTTTGCCAAACTCTAAATCTATATTAGGATGTGTCTTAACTACAGACATTTGCTTAAACCACAATATATATTTCCGACGACTTTGATATAGAAAAGAATATGACTAACTAGCCTTGAACTATGAAATTTAGACCAAGAGATGTTTGAATATACGCGAACTTTGTCCTCCCTGCTTTTCCCTTTTGATTAAAGACAAGCTTACGTTGATGGTATCCCACGTACCAGTCACTTGTACATCTGTTGTTGTTTTTGGGGTCGTTTCGGGCACGGGGCTGGACGTGGGTACCGTTGGTGCTGGTGAAAAAAAATGGTGTGAATGAGAATGATACATTTTACAAGAGTAACATATAAATTCCTATAAAGTAATCTTTAAAAAAAAGAAGTGTGATAACCAGAATTACAGAGCACATATACACTATCCAGGTTATTAATAATCAATCTCTTCATAATGAGCCAAGTAAGTTCTGTTTATTTTTTTTACTTCATAAAATTCCACGAGTCTTCTAGCCAGTGAGAAACGGGATTGTGTTTGGTCGTTACGTAGATACAGGGGCGTGGCTAATTTCGCCAGCCCGCTTGGCGTCGATTATAACATTAACCTTTTTGAAAATAAGGTTTATAAAATACTACTGATTCTCCTTCGCATTTTGCATTGCTGTATAAACATGCATATTTTTGTCTATTTCTAAAAAAAAAAAAAAAAAAAAAAAAAAAAAAAATGAACACTTCTTTTCTGTTAGGGAAAGCATGGTACAGCTTAACGCTCAAAAGAACATATTTCCTGCCATGATAAACATCTGGCACGTCAAAAAAACTATTTCCTGCTATAAAAAACAAGTCCACATTTAATTCCATAGGAAAAAGCTAAAACTATTAGAAACATGTTATGATATATGGAGATCAAGACTTATAATTATCACATTATAAAATCAGCTAATATGAATATCGATGACAGAAATATAACTAATTATCGAAACCGCAAAAATAAGAAGATGAAAAGATATCAGGTGTGGATTAAATATTGCGTTTTAAAAGTACGTACTTGGGGTACCAAATGTATGGGTTCGAAGTATGAATACCACAGCTGTAGCCATTGGATTTTGGGGAATTACATATATGAAAAGGGATCACAGCCACAATCTATGACCATTGCTATCATTATGTCCAATTAACTAGGTGTTGGACCCATGTGTCCTACAAAATCATCTGACATTTGAGATCTTATGAGGGACACCACTGGTAAAGCCGAAAGGACACTTTACTGGGCTGGGATTAGGACATCAGCTCGCCTTCATCTTGCCCTGGTAAATAATGTACGAGGAAATCAGTGTTAAGAGAAGAGAAAGAATTTCGATTTTCGTCTCAACAAATCGAAAGAAAAAAAAAGGGTAAGAAACTCCACTTCTTGCAATCGCGCCCATATATGCAACAAAATCTGACTGGCCATTGTGAAATAATGTTCTGGGTTCTCGTTTTCACATATCAATCCGTTTATTTTTTCAATAGAGGTTGTTTTTCCTAAAATCGATTACTAAAAGATGCAACTTTGAAAAGAAGAAAATAAAAGTAACAGCGGTATAGTGCAAATTTTACTAGACGAATACAACTTGTAGATAATCTGATACAAGGGAAGAAAATACAGTTGGCCATTATAGTTTCAACAGATGCGATGCTGCAAAGTGTTGCATTGATACACCGTTCTCATGTAATGCAATGCAGCCATACAGTGTGTACTTAGTTTCATGCTTACCTTGGGTGGAACATTCACTCTTCACTCATACATTCACTACAACATCCAATCACTTTTCATTCATTTATTTACTGTTTCGTTCTTACCTGGACTACAGGGTCCATTCACTATTCATTCATTCACGGCTTCATTCTGACCTTTACTACGCCATTCCTTCACTCATCCCTCATTCACTCACAGCTTCGTTCTGCCCTTTAACTAAGGCATTCCTTCACTCATCGCCCATTCACTCACAGCTTCGTTCTGCCCTTTAACTACGGCATTCCTTCTCTCATCACTCATTCACTCACAGCTTCATTCTCCCCTTTAACTACGGCATTCCTTCACTCATCGCCCATTCACTCACAGCTTCGTTCTGCCCTTTAACTACGACATTCCTTCACTCACCACTCATTCACTCACAGCTTCGTTCTGCCCTTCAACTACGGCATTCCTTCACTCATCCCTCATTCACTCACAGCTTCGTTCTGCCCTTCAACTACGGCATTCCTTCACTCATCACTCATTCACTCACAGCTTCGTTCTGCCCTTTAACTAAGGCATTCCTTCACTCACCACTCATTCACTCACAGCTTCGTCCTGCCCTTTAACTAAGGCATTCCTTCACTCATCACTCATTCACTCACAGCTTCGTTCTGCCCTTTAACTAAGGCATTCCTTCACTCATCACTCATTCACTCACAGCTTCGTTCTGCCCTACAACTAAGGCATTCCTTCACTCACCACTCATTCACTCACAGCTTCGTTCTGCCCTTTAACTAAGGCATTCCTTCACTCATCCCTCATTCACTCACAGCTTCGTTCTGCCCTTTAACTAAGGCATTCCTTCACTCATCACTCATTCACCCACAGCTTCGTTCTGCCCTTCAACTAAGGCATTCCTTCACTCATCCCTCATTCACTCACAGCTTCGTTCTGCCCTTTAACTAAGGCATTCCTTCACTCATCACTCATTCACTCACAGCTTCGTTCTGCCCTTTAACTAAGGCATTCCTTCACTCATCGCTCATTCACTCACAGCTTCGTTCTGCCCTTTAACTACGGCATTCCTTCACTCATTACTCATTCACTCACAGCTTCGTTCTTACCTTTAACTAAGGCATTCCTTCACTCATCACTCATTCACTCACAGCTTCGTTCTACCCTTTAACTACGGCATTCCTTCACTCATCACTCATTCACTCACAGCTTCGTTCTGCCCTTTAACTACGGCATTCCTTCACTCATCACTCATTCACTCACAGCTTCGTTCTGCCCTTCAACTACGGCATTCCTTCACTCATCACTCATTCACTCACAGCTTCGTTCTGCCCTTCAACTACGGCATTCCTTCACTCATCACTCATTCACTCACAGCTTCGTTCTGCCCTTTAACTAAGGCATTCCTTCACTCATCACTCATTCACTCACAGCTTCGTTCTGCCCTTTAACTAAGGCATTCCTTCACTCATCACTCATTCACTCACAGCTTCGTTCTGCCCTTTAACTAAGGCATTCCTTCACTCATCACTCATTCACTCACAGCTTCGTTCTGCCCTTTAACTACGGCATTCCTTCACTCATCACTCATTCACTCACAGCTTCGTTCTTACCTTGGCTTAAGCACACTTGTTCGCCGTTGAGATAGACGGACGTCACAATTGGCGACGGTCCCTCAGTGTCGTACCTGAAGAAATTGATTGCAAAATTCCATCGTGGATTACGAAATTACATTGCAAGGTTATAAAAATCACTACGATATTCCACAATATTCATCCTGAATTAGAAAATCATTACACAATTCCACATTCGTCATGCTTAGCTTAGCATAGTTTAAACTAATTGATAAGTATCAAGGGAAATCAGGATGAAGAAAGAGTGGTTTTTAATATATACCTTACTTACTTTAGAAAGGTATAATAAAAAAGTGTAAATGGGCATTAATAATTCCAGATTGTGGATATATATGTAACTGAATAACGTAATCACTTATGAAGATGCCATAATGAAACACTAATTAAATATCACTATCTGTCACTATCCCCCCCCCCTCTCTCTTTCTCTCTTCCTCCCACTCCCTCCCTCTCCCTCTCTCTCCCTCCCTCCCTCTCTCTCCCTCTCTCTCTCTCTCTCCCTCCCTCTCCCTCCCTCCCTCCCTCTCCCCCCCCCCTCTCTCTCTCTCTCTCTCTCTCTCTCTCTCTCTCTCTCCCTCCCTCTCCCTCCCTCTCCCTCTCTCTCCCTCCCCCCTCTCTCTCTTACTGTTTAGACGCACCTGTACAGGAATTCGAGCGAGAGGACGCTTCCGATTCCCATTGCCGCGTCTTCCTTCGTCACAGTGAAGGAGGTGTCATTGAAGGCGCTCGTGGTCCCGTCCCATTGCTTCGTATCAACGGTATTAAAGTGAATAAAGTTCATTACAATAAATGTAGGGAAAAAACGTATGGATGAAAGTGAATAAAGTTCATTGCGATAAATGTAGGGAAAAAGACGTATGGATGAAAGTGAATAAAGTTCATTACAATAAATGTAGGGAAAAAGACGTATGGATGAAAGTGAATAAAGTTAATTGCGATACATGTAGGAGAAAAAACGTGAATGAAAATGAATTAGTTGAAGAGCGCGAGAGATTTATTTGGTGTGTTTCGAAGCTTCATTCATTCACGCGTTTCGAAGGAAGATGCTATTCGAAACAGGTGGTCATTTGATGATTACTTTGATGATTATATTCAGAAGAAGAAAGAAGAAAATAAAATAGAAAGAAGAAAAAGAAGAAGAATGAAAAAAAGAAAAAAGATAGAAAAAAAAAAGAAAAAAAAAAAAAAATACGAAGAGCGCCAAGCGTCCCCAACCTCGAAAGTCAGAACGGGCGCCGAGAAGACCACATCCAGCGTCCATCCTGGCGTGGCATCCTTCACAGGGAAGCTAAGGACGCCGAGGCATCCTCCTGCCCAAGCACTCCTCTCCTGCAGGATATCCTCGCAGGATTCCCCGTAGGGTATAGTGGGGGGCGGGGTGGTCGGGGCGAGGGTAGTGGTGGTTGGGGCTGCTCAGGGGGGAGGGGGGTAGAGAGGGGTGAATCTCGCGCGGTTTTTGGTTATTTCTTTTGTTTTGTTTTGGTGGTGTTGTTGATAGTATTATTGTCATTGTTATCTCAGTGCTAGCCTTATTGTTATTATCATTATCATCATTATTGCCGTTTTTATCATATTCATTTTCCTCATAATTATTATTATTAATGAAATTGTTATTATCAATAATATCACTATCATTATTATTATTATCACCCTTAGCATTAATCATTACTACTATGGTTAGCTTTATCATTATCATTACAATTATCATTTTTAACATCATTATCATTATCAGTATAATCATTCTTCTTCTAATCATTTGACTGCCTGATAAATAGCCACGCCCTCTTGCCCAAAACATTCATTCAAAGGTCACCGAATAAAAAAAAATAAAAAAAATACGACTAGTATACATGTATTACAAAATAACATATCAAGGCCGTAGCCATGAGTGTTCAGTGGGTGGGTGGATGTACAGGGGGGGAGGGGAGAGGTAA
>NW_028234428.1:27997938-28000438 GCF_977035675.1 Penaeus japonicus
TACAAATATTACCCCGATAAACCATGATACATAATCTCTACTAATAGGACTCTGAAACGAGACCAAACTTGAAGTATGATCGCGTGTCCAAAGGCCTTTGCCTCGACCAGAGATATTTCGGTCTGATTATACAAATTAGACCGTTGACTGTAGCAGGTGCAGGGGGCTAACAAGGGACAGGTGCGTGGCCAGGTCATTTACGAATTCAGGGACTATCTTTTGAATCGAGTTATATATATATATGTATATATATATATATATATATATATATATATATATATAATATATATATAATATATATATAATATATATATATGTATATATATATATATATATATATATATATATATATATAATGGGGCGTATCTTCATATATATCAGCACCATGCCTGATGTATTCCGTAATGGTAGTCTATGGTATCATGAGATACCTGAAGATGCATGGGGTCTCGTGGCGTGCTAGTCCATGGCAAATGTTAATGACACAATTAATCGGGTCCAGAATAATTTCAATCGTGATAATTCGGTTCTTGCTCTGCCCAGATGGACAATTCGAGGCACGACCTCGTTAGCATATGGCCACCCTGTCATCCGACTTTCCATTCCGGTTTGATATTTCGTTCTCTATGTCATTAACTCAGTTCCGAGAAACGTCACTATCATATCAGCACCTAGGTTGAAAAGCCTGTCAGTTATGCCGCCATATTGTACGCAGCAGCACTTAGGGTACTGCTGACGCGGTTTTTGATAGGCATTAGACATATTGAATATCATACTTCTATTCTTCTACACGAGTAACTGTCAAAAAGGAACATTCTACCACTAGTCTGATGTACACGTGACAAGCCGCTCGTCTTTACATTACTATAGTCATTTGGAGTCGACGTTCTTACTACCCAATTCAAGACTATATGAATAAAGCACAATTTCTCAACCTTCAGGGCAGAGCATCTCTCATCTGCGGTTAACGAACCTGCAGAGAAAGAGATGTTCTATAGCATAGAAGTGTGTGATGGATACCTCGCAAGATTCTGAGTTATTTCTATAACATTCTTGTGAGGCTTTTTAAGCAATGAGTTTCTTAGGGAAGATTAGTTCATATAATCAACCAATGCATTGCTGTAGCGAAAAGGTTAGCCATCAGTCGAATTCTTCTGTTTCGCCTCTTTGCTCTCTCTTCCTCTCTGTCTTTCTCATTCACTCTTTCTTTCCCTCCCCACCCCATTCTCTCACTGTGGAGTTCTGGATGGCGACCTCTACAAGAATAATGTTAGTGGGGCTTAGCGGTGTGAAAAAGCCGGTGCAGTTTAGTTCATTTATTGCTTCAGTTTCAACAGTGTATTGGAGTGAGGGTTGCTCCTAGGATGAGCAAGGTGTTGCTCCTCTGCTCCCCGAGAAGAGACTACCACAATGTATGATTTGTGGGAGGATATGTGTGACTCACGTGTGACATGTGACATTGTAATGAGAAGAAGACAGTGTTGCATGTGTGCATAGCTCTTGCGAAGGGAAAGACAAAACAACACTGGTATGTCTGACGTGACAGACGAAGAGGAGTAAACAGATAGATGAAGTAACGAGCGTACGTACATGTATGTATGTTTGTGTACTAAGATATATACTAACAAATAGAATGACATGGAAGATAATACAAATCATACTGATAGGTGCCTTATATAGAATACAATAACGAAAGCGTACATATGCAAATAACATTCAGTGGACATAATAACAAAGACAGCAAACATGAAATATAAATATAAATGGATATGATAAGGTTACACTCACTCACTCAAACACACACACACACACACACACACACACACACACACACACACACACACACACACACACACACACACACACACACACACACACACACACACACACACACACACACACACGCTCTCTCTTTCTCTCTTTCCCTTACTCCTTTCCTACCCCTCCCCCCATCTGTCTTTCTCATTCTCTTTCTCTCCTTCTACTTCTCTCTCACTGCCTCCCTCTCTAATTTGGGCTGCCCAGTCTTTTCAAGCTAACGAGCACTCACCTAGTTTGAGGGTAACTATGAGAGCACCAATTTCACTGTTTGGGAATTGAGCGGCAGTCCATTTCGTAATACTTAGTTTATTTCAAAGTAACATATCTTTATTTTACATATACTGAAGATTCTCAAATTATTTGGTATAGTTTCAATATCTGCTAGAAGTTATTTGCTTTCATCCATCAAGCACATTTTACATCAGGCATCGAAATACACAATGCTCAATAACTATCTATACATATGTTTATATATGTATACACACACACACACACACACACACATACACACACACACACATATATATATATATATATATATATATATATATATATATATATATATACATATGTATGTATGTATATATATCCATATACATATTTATCTATTTACAGTATAAATATATATATATATATATATATATATATATATATATATATATATATATATATATATATT
>NW_028234428.1:28005347-28012847 GCF_977035675.1 Penaeus japonicus
ATGAATGAATGAATGAATGAGTAAGTGAGTGAGTGTCTAAGTAAACAGCTGACGAGGTGGCCGAGCGGTTAAGGCGTTGGACTGCTAATCCAATAGGGTCTCCCTGCGTGGGTTCGAATCCCATCCTCGTCGCATTCGTTTTCAGTGAAGATGATGAAGGAGATGATGATGCAAGTTATGGGAATGTTGCAGCAAGAGATGAAGATATCGAAGCTAGAACCCCGACGTTGTCTGTCATGACGTCCTTTCGTCTATTCTTTGGTCTTTTGATGTAAATTATTCTTATATTTCTTTTATATTTATTTGAAAATTATGTATTGGTATTATGTTTATTGCGATGAATTTAGAGGAAAGAATAAGACTGAATAACTTCACAGAGCAAAAGATGCATTTGATACATTTCAAATTATAGCTTTATATTGTAGCATTATGTAGCATTGTTATAGCATTGTTATTATACAGTAGCATTATATATTATAAGTATAGCATTGATATTTTCTCATTTTCTCGCATTACACAATTTCTAATGAATATATAATTCGAATGATGTTAGTTACATCTATCATTCGACGTCATATGAAGGGAATGAGTGTATATATACTAAGGTCGTCTCAACCGCTTGTCAGTGCTGTGGGAAACACTCATAATGTTAAAATATGAATTTGAAGAATTCAGTTCCAAGTTTTGAGTTCCCGATCTATGTAGGCTAAAAAATCCAAAGATTTGGTCTTTGTTACTTTTCTGTCATACCTAAATTCTTCATATATTTCGAGTATGTTTGGAAACATATATATACGTAAGGGATGTGGTTATTTCTGATTTCTGTTTGAAAGATGATTATGTGCGAGTATCGGATTATAAGAAAGAAGGCGAACATTTCCCCAAACAAGGAAATTTATTGCGTGTTGATGGAATTATTTGAGAAAAAAACTCCAAGATAAATAACACTGAAGTCTTTTAAGGAGCGCGTGTAAATAATACATAAACCGTTGATTCCGTAATCATTCATAGAACTCTACTATTTGTTTACTTCTTGAAATCACCATATAAACATTTTTTTTGTAAGTTAGTAGTTTGTTTTGAATTGAGGTAGTGTGGCTAACCTTCCTTCTCCTTGCAGGGGGTTCCGGGTGGGCCGTGCGGGTGCTGGAGCGGCTCAGGTGGTGCGGAGGTGCAGGACCCTCGTGGCAGATCGAGGTGGCGGAGAGGTGGTTCAGGTATTGGCGAAGCAGGTTGTAGGTTAGGGGGAAGGGGAGGGGAAGGGGGGTGTTGCAGTGCACTGGGCTGTAGCGGGAGGGGGAGGGAGGGGGGGCTGTGGACTAGGACCTGTAAGACTGTGGGTTTAGTTTGCGCTGCAGGTCGGAGTGGTGGCGAGGTGGTTCAGGTACTGGCGAAAAAGGTTGCAGGCTAAAGTGTGGGGGGGGGGGGGTATTGCAGCATATTGGGCTTGGGCGGGAAGGGGGTGAGCTGTGGGTAGTGGTTCTGGTTTGCACTGCAAGGTATTTGGGAAGTTCTAGTCTTCCGAATGCCATGTTGCAGAATCGTTAGTGCGTTTTTATATTTTGTAGTTTGCTTTTTCAGATTAAATTTGTTTTAATGTTCATTATATTTGTGCTTGTTATTTTTAATGTCTACGTGTACTTCTATTGTTTTTCTTTTGCAATCGGTATATGCGCTTCTAAGGCTTCCTTCCATCGTCACAGTTTATGCAGTGCTGTCGCCGCCCCCGCCCAGGACGCAGCCGCAGGGACAATGGGCGTGGTCGGTGAGGGCTCGGGGGCGGAGCCTCTGCGGGCGCGGTGGTGGGGCAGCCTAGCCATCGCCGCCGCATGGCTCTCGCTGCTCCCCGCCCGCGCCCACAGCCAGCGGGCGAGGCAGAAGGTGCGGCGCGCCCTCCGCGACCTGCTCGGGGAGGGGGCAGGGGGCGGAGGCACCGAAGGAAGGAAAGGCGAGGAAGGGAAGAGAAGCAACGGGGCGAGACGAAGGTCGAAACGCAGGAACATCTCGGAGATATTCGACGTCTCCTCCTCGCCTCCCTCAAGCACGAAGCTGCAGGAGACGGTCGAGTGCGTCAGGAGAGCGGTCGACGGCGAGCGAATAAGGATCAAAGCCATTCTCAGGAATGTCACTCTGCAGCAGCTTCTTAAGGTACGACATGTAGACAGACAGATAGATAAAGAGATAGGTAGGTATATAGATGGATAGATAGATAGATATATAGACTGATAGATAGATAGATAGATATTGATATGCATACATAGAGATATCGATAGATCCGTGTGTGTATGTGCCTGTATGTCTCTAGACAAGATAGACAAGTAAATAAGAAATGGATATATAAAGAATCACTAAATAGAGAAATGAGATAAATGAGACGCAATACATAGCTAAGTAAACTAGATCCCCCCCCCCCTCCCAATAAAAAAAGAAGTAAAATAATAAACAGGCTTCCGTGTTCATTTTCCCCTCAGATCTGTGACTTCGTGGAGGCTACAGGCGCACCTCATCAGACTAACGTCACGTGCGAAAAGATGGTGGGTTTGACTGCGGGGAGGTCCTGCGACTCTCTTGCAGTCTGTTTGTCTTTCTGTCTGTTGCTCTCTCTTTCTCTCTTTGTCTCTCTCTGTCTCTAGCTCTTACTCTCGCTTTCTCTCTATTTTTTGCGAGAGTATTTTTTGCTCTCTCTCGCTCTCTCTCGCTCTATCTCTCTCTCTCTTTTGCTCTATCTCTCTCTCTTGCTCTATCTCTCGCTCTCTTTCTCTACCCCTCTCTCTCTTTCTCTTCCTCTCTCTCTTTCTCTACCCCTCTCTCTCTTTCTCTTCCTCTCTCTCTCTCTCTCTCTCTCTCTCTCTCTCTCTCTCTCTCTCTCTCTCTCTCTCTCTCTCTCTCTCTCTCTCTCTCTCTCTCTCTCTCTCTCTCTCTCTCTCTCTCTCTCTCTCTCTCTCTCTCTCTCTCTCTCTCTCTCTTCCTCTCTCTCCCTCTCTCTCTCTCTCTCTTTTGTCTTCTCTCTTTCTTTTCCTCTCTCTCTTTCTCTTCCCCTCTCTCTCTTTCTCTTCCTCTCTCTCTCCTTCTCTTTCTCTCTCTCTCTTTCTCTTTCTCTTCATCTCTTTCTCTCTTTTTCTTCCTCTCTCTCTCTCTCTCTCATATTTTCTTATTGTTCTTTTTTTCCCTCTTTTCTTGCGTTCTTGTTCTTGTCCTTTTTTGTTCTTATCGTTGTTCTTTTCTCTTTGTAGTTGTTGTTCTTTTTCGTCTTCTTCATCGTCGTCTTTCAGTTTAAAATGAGTCGTCGCTTGCGGAAACTGACGGAGAAAATTGCGAAAGGACCAGACGCGGCTTCAGCTTCAGAGACAACTTCAGAGTCACCTTCAGCATCAGTTTCGGCTTCGGCTCTAGACTCACCCTCAGCCTCGACTTCAATTTCAACTTCAGCCTCAGCTTTAGCTTTAGCTTCGACTTCAGTTTCAACTTTAGATTTAACTTTAGCTTTGGCGTCAGCTTCGATTTCAACTTCAAGTTCGGCCTCAACTTCATCTGTAACTACAGCTTCAATTTCATCTGTAACTTCAGCTTCAACTTTAGCTCCGAGGTCAGCTTCAACTTCATCTGTAACTTCAGCTTCAACTTCAGCTCCGAGGTCAGCTTCAACTTCATCTGTAACTTCAGCTTCAACTTTAGCTCCGAGGTCAGCTTCAACTTCATCTGTAACTTCAGCTTCAACTTCATCTGTAACTTCAGCTTCAACTTTAGCTCCGAGGTCAGCGTCAACTTCATCTGTAACTACAGCTTCAACTTCATCCATAACTTCAGCTTCAACTTTAGCATCAGGTTTCGCTCCTTCACCGCAGCGAAGCATAAACTCGCCTGATGTCATCATTATCCCCAAGCAGGAAATGCCTGAAAAGTGTCCTCAAAATGGTAATTAATCTTCTCTTCATTCACGAATTTAATTGGATTGGATGTATTAATCGTCCTTTCGTCATTATTTCTTTTATTTTTTATTTCCTTCTTTTCTTCTTTCTCATATCCATTATTATGATACCCACGTATACCTTTCCTCCATTTCGTGAAAGGTTATAATAAACAAAGCAAGTACAAACATAATTCGATGAGTATAATAAATGTACAATACGATGAATATAGTATATGTATAAGTACAAACATAGCAGAAACCAACAATAAATATAGTTTAAAAATAACGTAATATAAGTTAAGAAAAAAAAAAAAAAAAAAACATGCTCACCTCTCCTGATACGTCTTGCAGATCCCAATCAAACGACGCCCTCCGCCAGCACAGAGAGCGAGGCGTACCTGAGCGACACCGAAGTGGAATACATCATGGGGACCGTCTACGACGAAGGGCTGAGCGATTTCCTGCCACTGACGACTGTTCCGACGACTCCGGAGAAAAGGGAGGTGATGCTGGTGTCTCGTGAGTCTCCAGAGGCCAGGGAGAAGGTTTTCTGCTCCTATGACCTGCGGGGATTTGGGTTTGGGTCGCAGGAGGACGGGGAGGAAGAAGTGGTGGAAGTGGAAGAGGAGGAGGAAGAAGAAGAAGAAGAAGAAGAAGAAAGAGTGGTGGAGGTAGAAGAGGAGGAGGAGGAAGAAGAAGAAGTGGTGGAGGTGGAAGAGGAGGAGAAAGAAGAAGTGGTGGAGGTGGAAGAGGAGGAGGAAGAAGAAGAAGAAGTGGTGGAGGTGGAAGAGGAGGAGGAGGAATCATGTATGGATGATTTTGAGAGAGAGGATAAGTGTACGCGTGAAGTCGGGGTTAAATCTGAGGCCATTAAGTGTGAGTGTGAATGTGACCCGACCGAGGAGGCTACACGATTTCAGTCCACAAAGGAAAGCCATGTGGACGTCCAGAAGCTCGGCAGCGTCGCTTGTGACTCCAAGCTAAACATCAGTAGGCTGAGCTCCTTCGACGAATTATCTCAGCAGACAGATGAGGAGAATGCGGCGTTCCCCTCATCTCGTCACTCCGGGCAGGATATGCTAATGTTATCGCATATGATAAGTTGCGGTGGGTGTCAGGAAGGATATGCTGAACCCAACAGCTTCACTTGCGAAGGCTTGAGTGAATCAGAGGACAGATATCCTGATAGTATTTGCAATAGCAACACATCTGCTAAAGAGAGGCCTATGGTGGCTATAATGAAGCCTCTGCCTCCGTATGAGAATGAAACACAGAGATACATCATAAAGCGCATCATTGAAGAGACATCGCCATGCAAGGACGGTCACAATTTCGTCTTTATCGATGACTTCGCAAGCAGCGAGACCAACGACCATTCGTCAGTCGAGGTATGGAACCAGGGAACCGTGTGGAACTATGATGGCGAGATGCTGCATCAACTGAACGAGGTGGATTGGGACATCGGTGCACTCGAAATGACGTCAGGGAGAGCAGAAATCGGGACGCAGCCTCCAGTTGAATCTGTAAGCAGCAGTAAGGAGGCAGTTTGTGAAGGGCCGATGTTGTCAACTTCGTCTCCCTTTTCTCAGAGTGTCAGCATTGTCTCAGACATTAGAGCTAATGACAGCCATAAATGGATTGGAAACAGTGCAAAGGTGGAAGTTAATACTGGTATTCAACATGACGATGTACCCGTCGGAGAGAACCTATCTCAGGAGGTTTATTTCAACCCTCATGCTAATCAAGAGGCCTTCGAGGATGCCAAGGAGATTGCTGATGACTCCTATATAATGCCGAATTTGGTGTCCTCACAAATTCCCGATCTGCATCCTCCCGATCCACTAGGGAGACACATATCCTTCTTAAACCTCACTCCGCCTCTGACTCCATCCTTCCCGTGGACACCCAAAGCGAATCCACAGTGCAGTCAGTCCGGAGGAGGAACAGTGGGCGCGAATAACCGTCTTTCCTCATCAGACTATGCCCCTGCAGGAGGCAGAAGTGAGGATGTGCCCCATACCTATCACAGTCACAATGACGAGGGATGGACGTGTCATAAGATACCAGGTACAGAGAACAGGATGTGTGTTCACTTGGATGCCAGACGTCGAGGAGGAGAAAGTGCCTCGGATTCCATTACTCTGATCTGTCTGTTGGAGCAAGGGGTCGGGCGTGTGATTGAGACGTCATTCCCAGTCCCACTACCAAGCCTTTTAAAAGGGGAAGAAACACGGACGTCGGGTGAAAGCAGTTTCAGCGACGCTTTGGATAATCTTCAAGACCACGCAACTAGGAAGACAGATGACATGAAAGTAAGGAATAATTTTGGTGAGAACAATAACCGAAATTTTGGTATAAAGGTTGAAGAATCACCAAATGATCATAACAGTTCGAGAATCAGTGACTACCTGAGCGACATGGGACCAGACACCCAAGACGTATTCTTAAGGCCAAATACCTACGTAATTAAGAGGAATCCCGGGGATCAATACGACACCCCCAAGCACTTGCTCAACGGCACACCAGAGAAACCTCAACAGCTTTCGACACAGCGCACACACATGCCCCAGAGCCACTCGGCAGTTTCGGGACAAGGAAGCCTCCCCAACGACCCAGACGAGGCGAGGGAGATAGACATGCTCGCCTCCTACTTCTTCCTCAGCTCCCCCAAAGTTGACGACATGTCCAGCTGCCTGGAGATGATCGAGGAGATCTCACCTCTGCCCAAACAACTCACGGCGAGTGACTCCAAGAGGAAAATGAGAACGGTTGTCGAGTTCGAAGGGGCAGGGAGGACGACGAAGAGGGCGAAAGCAACAGCGCTCCAAGATCAGGAGGACGCAGGGATACACACGGACATGCTGTCGCGTCCCGTGAGCCTCGCCTTCAACGTGAGGACTCCCTCCTGGTCTCTCAGCAGCTCCTACCCGGGTCCTCGCAGCGACCCTGGCCAGGTCAACCGGAAGGCGCCCTCGAGCAGCCCGAGGCCCTCCAGGAAGGTCATTGCGCACGGCCGAGTCAGGCAGTTCGGGCTCAGGAAGCCCAGGCTCAGGGGCAGGGGGGCCAAGAAGAGGCTCGCGTTTTAGGGCCTTGGTTATTTTATGCTTCGCCTCTTTCTTCTTTTTATTCCTTCTTTCTTCTTTTTAATCTCCCTTCTACTTCTTCTTTTCCTTCTACTTCTACTCTTTATTTTTATCTTTTCTTTCTTTTTCTTCTACTTCTCCTCTTCCTCCTCCTCCTCCTCCTTCTTCTTTTCCTTCTTTTAGTTCCTTCCTCCTTTATCTTCTACTACTTCTTATTTTCTTCTCCTTCTCCTCCTTTTTTCCTTCTTCTTCTACTTCTTATTTTTTCTTCGTCTTCTCCTTTTCCTCCTTCTCCTCATCCGTTTCCTTCGTTTTCTCCTCCTTTTTCCCCTCTGCCTCCTCCTCCTCCTCCTCCCCCCTCCCCCTCCCCCTCCCCTCATCCTTCTTCTTCTTCTTCTTTTTCTACTTCTCCTTCTCCATTTCTTCTTACTACTCCTCCTCCTTGCTTCTTTTTTATTTATCTTTCTTCCTCTCCCTCTCTTTTTTCATATTCCTTTTACTTAAGCC
>NW_028234428.1:28032847-28040347 GCF_977035675.1 Penaeus japonicus
TTGTTTTTTCTCTCACGTGTGTTGTGTGTGTGTGTGTTTATGTTTGTTTGTGTGTGTGTGTTTATGTTTGTGTGTGTATTTGTGTGTGTGTGTGTGTGTGTGTGTTAATATAAATAGATATGGATAGATAGGAATATGAATTAATACATAGACGCATAGAGTAATAGCGAGGCAAATAAACAAAAAGATCGATCGATAAATAGATTCATATCTTGTACAAAGATATCAAAGCAGACACGCATTCAATCTAAAAAAATACCAACGATTATGTAATTAATTATTTTTCATTATAATTAAGAAAAAATATTGATTCATAATATTTCTTTTTCGGGAAGAGGGGAAGGGGGAGGGAGGGGGGAGTAGCAAGCTCTGAGACGCACGACTTTGATGTTCCGCTTCTGGTTGACTCTCTTGCAAGCGACCTTGACCCTTCGATCCTTATGACGTCATGAACATCAGCTGTAAATAGGACGTCATGAATATCAGCTATAAGTATGACGTCACGATATATCAACTGTAAATATGGCGTCATGAATATCAGCTGAAAATATGACGTCAAGAAGTATCAGCTGTAGATATGACGTCATGAACTGTAAATATGAAATATTAACTGTAAATGTGACGTTATGAATATCAGCTGTAGATATGACGTCATGAAGTATCAGCTGTAGATATGACGTCATGAGGTAGCTGTAGATATGACTTCCTCAAATATCAACTGTAAATATGACGTGAGATATTAACTGTAAAATTTTAGATGTAACTATGAAGTTATTAGATATCAGCTATAGATACGATTTTGTGAAATAATGGAGTCATAAAATCTAAGTTGTAATAATGACGTCACAAAATCTGAGCTGTAATAATGACGTCACAAAATCTACAAGTCATGACGTCACGAAAACAATTAATATGAATCCAATCCTTTTGGATTCATACCTTCTTGACCTTGTTTTAAGGGAGACTAAAATAAAAGGAAAAAACTTTCAAAAAGAAAAAGAAAAAAAGAAAAGTCCCCATCTATTCATGGTTGTCTGATTTTTATACTGTTGGACATCACGCAAATCCTTATCAGTCAAATCGGGGAGTCATTCCCTTGGTTCTGGTAAAATCGGCCCTGTTGAAGAAGAGGCATTATGTAAGCTTTTTGGGTTTTATATTTTGTATGTGTATATATTTTTTCTTTTTTCGTTATTTCTCTTTTATTGACATTTCTTTCGATTTTTTTTCTCTTTCTCTTTCTCTCTTTCTTTCTCTTTTTTTATCTCTCTCTCTCTTTCTCTCTCTCTACCCCCTCCCTCTCTCTCTCTCCCTCCCACCCTCCCTCCCTCTCTCCCTCCGTCCCTCCCTCTCTCTCTCTCTCTCTCTCTCTCCCTCCCTCCCTCCCTCCCTCCCTCCCTCCCTCCCTCTCCCTCTCCCTCAGTCCCTCCATCTCCCTCTCTCCCTCTCTCTCTCTCTCTCTCTGTCCCTCCTTCGATATGATGATTCATAACGTACTGTCCCCCTGGTGCCCTCTAAGTAAACGTTTCCGCTTGTTGAGCGCTAAGACCAATTGGTGTTTGATGGATGACTCACATAACCTCTGCATACACCTTGCTCCGTTGCCTTCCTGTGCATGGTTTATCTTAGATTTGTTCATATATATTTTTTTCCTTCTTCTTTCGTTCTTATTTTGTTCGTATGGGAATATTCAAAGGCTTGTCTTGTTTTGTATTTTGGTGTTATTTTTATTGGTGTGTGAATTTTTTTTTTCTGGCGTAGCAGCGTTAAATTGTGTGTGTGTGTGTTTTTTTTTTATTATTGTGCCTTTTTATATTTTTATAAAGCTTTTGAGGATATTCAAAATCTGTATCACATTTTGGTTTTGTAGAAGTGTTAAAAAGGGGTGGTAATTGCGACTTCCGGAGAAAACACATGTCACAGTAATAACATTTGTTTATGGCATATTACTATTGTTGTGTTTACAAAGTACATATTAAAATAGTAGTATTTACTTAAGACATATTTCAATATCGTATTTGCTTATGACACATTGAAATAGTCGTAGATCAAAATTACAAAGATCGTATATAATTATTTCCTATTACATAGGTTGTATTTAGTAATGACACATGGAAGTACGGTATTAGTATTCAAATATTACGGTGTTGCTGTCACTCGAAAAAACATTTCCTTTTGAAGTGTAAAGCGTTTTTTTTTTCTTCTTCTTTTTTCTTGAAGTACGAGACAACCAGTACTGACCACGAGCTGTGTGGTTTAGGATGGTGGAGGTTTAGGTTCAAGTTTAAGTTCATGGGAGGATAATTGTTGTTGTGTTACAGATGACCCTAGATTAATGTGGGATGATTTTTCTCTCGTTCTCTTACATATTTTGTCTTTCTTGTTTTTTTTTTTCTCTTCTGTATTTTTTTTTTCATCTCTCCTCTTTTCTTTTCAACTTTCTTCTCTTTTCTTTCACTTGTTTTCCGTTCTTTCATATTTTTTTCGTCTCGTTTCCTCTTTCATATACTTATCTTCACATCTTTATTTCTCTATTTGTCTCTCTTCTCACCTTCTGTCTCCCTTGTTTGTCTTTCTCCTCCAATTATTTATCCTTCCACCAGGAACCTTGCCTTGTAAGCAACCTTGACTCTCTGACCCTTCTGAGGTCATGAATATCAGCTGTTTGTATTACATCATGAACTATTAGCTATACATTTGACGTCATGAAACATTGGGTGTAGATATGACGTCATGAAATATTGGGTGTAGATATGACGTCATTATATAGCAGCTCTCTCTCTCTCTCTCTCTCTCTCTCTCTCTCTCTCTCTCTCTCTCTCTCTCTCTCTCTCTCTCTCTCTCTCTCTCTCTCTCTCTCTCTCTCTCTCTCTCTCTCCCTCTCTCTCTCCTCTCCTTCTCTCCCTCTCCTCTCTCCTCTCCCCCCTCTTCTCCTCTCTCTCTCTCTCCTCTCTCTCTCTCTCTCTCTCCTTCTCTCTCTCTCTCTCTCTCTCTCTCTCTCTCTCTCTCTCTCTCTCTCTCCCTCTCTTCTCCTCCCCTCTCTCTCCTTCTCTCCCTCTGTCCCTTTCCCTCTCTCCCTCCCGCTCACTCTCTCTCTCTCTCTCTCTCTCTCTACCTTTCACTCTCTCCCTCTCTCACTCTCTCTCTCCCTCTCACTCTCACTCTCCCTCTCCCTCCCTCCCTCCCTTTCACTCTATCTTTCCCCTCGTACAGTAGTTTCGTTCACTCCCCAATGCTCTCTATTCCCTCCCGCCATCCTTATCCTTGTCACATCGCCATAGAAACTTACCGAAGCAACAAGAACGCGTTACACATAGCCATCCAACGCGCCATAGACCCTCTGGCGACGCGAATCCGTTTCCAAGGCAACGCAAACAGTACCTTTGAGCTGCCGGTCGCACATCGTCTCCTCGAGCCTTATGTGACCGGCAGTTTTTCTTTTTCTAACACTTCAAGCCCACTGCTCTTCTGTGAGAAGTTCTCGTTCGTTATTTAGTGTCACTTCCTTAAACACCCCCATTTTTTGGAGGGGTGGGGGTTGGTGGGTATGGAGGGGGGGGAGGGGGAGGTGGAGGTAGATGGAAGGGGGGGAAGGGGGCGGATTCGGGGTCAAGTTCAGCACAGTGGGGCAAGGTCAGAGTGTGTTAGATTAGGGCTGTTGATACTCGGTCGGTGGGGAGCCGGGGGAGGAGGAGGAGGGGGAGGGGGGTAAGGAGAATGGGGAAAAGGAGCAGGAGAGGAGGAAGGGAAAATGAGAGAAGGGGAAGGAGGAGGGAGAGGATGGAGAAGAGAGAAAGAATAAGAGAGAAAGATAAATAAAGAGAGAGACAGAGAGAGAGAGAGAGAGAGAGAGAGAGAGAGAGAGAGAGAGAGAGAGAGAGAGAGAGAACGATACAAAGAGAGAGAAAGAGTTTAAGAGAGAGATAGAAAGGAGAGAGAGTGAATGAGAGAGAGAAAGAGAGAGAGAGAGAGAGAGAGAGAGAGAGAGAGAGAGAGAGAGAGAGAGAGAGAGAGAGAGAGAGAGAGAGAGAGAGAGAGAGAGAGAGAGAGAGAGAGAGAGAGAGAGAGAGAGATAGACTTTATACAAATTAATATGAAAAGATATCCCAAATTATTTATAGTTATCCCTCGTTCTTCTTCCATTATTTTCTCTCCTATTCCATTCGTCTCTTTTCTCATTTTCTTTTTATTCATATTCGTCTCTCTTCTCATTTTCTATCCCCCTTATTCCTCTTTCCCTTCCAATTTTCTCCCTCCATCATTCGTATTTGTTCCCACTGGCTCTCCTCCTCCGTTCGTGTTGTGTCCTTTCGTCTCTCGCTTCCAACCTTTTCTTCGGTCCGGAAATGTTACAGATCATTTGCATAAGAGCAACATTAGTGAGCGCGACAGAGGTCTGTCTAAGGTAGCGTGAGGGAGAGGGAGAGAGAGGAAGAAAGGAGGGAAGGAGGGAGCGAGGGAGCGAGGGAGCGAATAGCAAAGGAGGGAGCGTTATATCTTTTATTTTACTTGTTTTCTTTTCTTTTATTTTTTTTGTTACTCTTTATATATTTGTCTTTTCTTATTACAGGACACATATTTCACTTTTGATTGCGTGATGCGCGCTGGTTTCTTGTATTTTTTTTTTTAAATCTTTAATTCTTTTATTTCATCTATCCTTTTTCTCTCTTTCTGATTGAAGTACATGTTGAATGTGACAAAGCACCTTGAAAGACCGATGTGTAAATCCATGGTAAGATTGCAATAAAAAATCCAATGAGGGCTTACAAAAGCCTCCAGATCCTCTTTCCCCGCGGCAAAAAAAGAAAAAAAAATCATAACCACAAGCGCAAGTTCAAGGCCGAGATCACGTGACCCGACCGGAAACAGATGAAGCGCGAGAAGCGAGCGTGCGAACGAGCGGGAATGCCTCCTCCGTCTTTGCTGTTGCCACCTCCAGCTTCACCTTCATCTCCATCTCCACTTCCGGCACCACTTCCACTAACACTTCTACCTCCACCTCCCCCTCCAACCCCACCACCTCCTCCTCCACCCCCACCTCCTCCTCCACCTCCCCCTCCACCCCACCACCCCTTCCTCCACCACGTCCTGTTCACGGCGCGACTCCGAAGCAAGTCACCCTCCTGCGGCAGCGACCTTGAAGACTGGAAGGGCAAGGGCGTCTCCAGCGGTGCGGTTTTGGACGGATGGGCTTGGGAAATGCGCGCGCAAAGGACGCCGCTTGAGGAATTTTATGGGCTTGCTTTGCTTTGTTGTTTGGGATGTTGGTGTTGTTCTGGTTCTCATGCTTATGTTCTTTCTTATTTTCGTTATTATTTATCAATATCATCTGCTGCTCTCGTTAGCAGTGAGAGCAGCAGAAGTAGTAGTCGTACTAGTATTAGTAGCAGTCGAAGTAGCAGTAGTATTAGTAAGAAGAGAAGGAGCGGAAGCGATTGTAGTAGTAGTAGTAGTAATAGTTGTTGTTGTTGTTGTAGCAGCAGCAGCAGTACTAAGAACATAAGTAGCTGTAGCAGTAGCACTAGCCACTTGAAGGCGAATGACTGTCCTATACGACAGCTACCGAACACATCAAACGAGACAAAAGTTAACCTGAGCGCTCTGGGAATAAACCCTGACTATATCCCTCCGTGGACTCGACTAATTACCGGTCATCGAGAGTGGCATAGGAACGTGATTCATTGAGTAAATGAATGAAGAAATATAATGTAATATACTTGTTCTCTTATATTAGGTGACAAAGAATGGCATAGACATGGATATATCAGAGGAGGATCCGAGGCCCTTTGATATGATGAATATATGAAATATGAATAATAGTACTAGTAACAATACTATTAGCAGAGGGATTAAATAACAGAAATAGTAGAAACAACTTCCGTATAAGCAACATTAAATAACAGTAATAAAACACACGTAAAAACATTCTAACTTTACCTCTATCGGCATTCATCTTAAAGCTTTTCCCGGTGAAACTGCAATTAAAGTTATTCTGACCCTGCAAAGCAACACTGGACACTCGCCTTGATCATGGGAAGAACTCATTCACATCTCTTATTAGACAAGCACGCAAGTCGCACTTCAGTTGTCGAGTCATTCATAAAGATAGAGAAACGGTGGTCATTAGATGTGCTATGGGGTTTGCTATAGTGATTTGTGTTACATGGTATGCAGTAGTATCGTTTGTCTTGCCAGGGTTTTGTTTTATGCTTTATTAACATATCAAGGAGTATCGATGTATTTTTTGTTAAGAAGAAAAAAGTTTGAAAATGAGCAACGACTCGATTTGGAATGTTCGTTTTCTACCTGTCGTATGTTCCTAGTTGAATGGATAAACGTTTCATATTTTTTTCATCTTTTTATTTTGATTTTCCTCACGTGTTTTTTGTATATTTTATTTCTTATTTATATTTTGCTTTACTGAACACATATGATTTTCTTTCCTATTACGAGTAAAAAGAATTAAGGAAAAACGGAATGCGATCCCTTCACAACCACAATCACGAAGAAAAAAAAGAAAAGAAAAAAAAAGTGAGGAAATAAAGGGGAAAATGACAGGAATGTCGGAGACAAAATAGACACGGAAACAAAAATACATGTGACGAAAAAAGAGAGAGAGAGAAAAAAAAAACGTCGAATAAAACTTATTTCCATTTTCATCACAAGAAAACAATCTGGGAAAACACTCTTAATACTAAGCGCCCAACATTTTGGTAAATACTCATTATATCTCTCTCTATCTCTTCCTTCCCTCCTTCTTAATTTTCGTCATCATGCAGCTTTATTCATCATTCTCACATTACAGCAAGAGTGAAAAAACGAGAGATTTGCTCGTGTGTTTTGGCGGACAACCAGCGGAGCATTAACAAGAGTACGCATTGTGATAGGTTTTTCCCTCCCCGTCAACCGGTCCAGGGGTCAGCCACCCGAGCGAGGTGGGCGGGGTGGGTTAGGTGGGCGTAGAGGGTGGTGGGCGGGGTAGTTTGAAGGGCGGGGGGGGGGGGGAGAGATCGTGGGTGGTTGGCGGGGTAGTTTGAAGGTAGGGGGGGTAGTAGAGATTGTGGGTGGTTGGTGGGGTAGTTTGAATGGGCGGGGGGTGGGGGTAGAGGTCGTGGGTGGGTTGGGTTGGGTGGGCATAGAGAGGGTGGTGGGCGGAGTAGTTTGGGTGGGGGTAGAGGTCGTGGGTGGGTAGGGTTTAGATGGGCGTGGAGGATAGTGGGCGGCAAAGACTGAACAGAGGGTGTGCAAGAAAGAGCAAATAATTGAGAAAGAAAAAATGAAATCACAAACAAACACAAAAACACTTCAAACAAAACAAAGAAACCTTGCCACATACACAAACAAACAAAGAAACAACAACTCAAATGACACAAACGCAAACCACCCTTGACCAAAACGACCGCAATTTACCCGGAACAAAACGACCGTAAGACTAACAGCTGTTTGGTTAGCACTCTTGGTTTCTCTTCCTCTTCCTTTGTCGTTTTTTTGTCTTATCTG
>NW_028234428.1:28050347-28055347 GCF_977035675.1 Penaeus japonicus
ATTAGAATAGAACTGTAAAGGGATACGAGCATGTCAAGATTCTCTTAAAGGAAAATTCAATGAAAAAGTGTGAGAACCACGGATGACAAGCGATATGAATGTAACCCAAAGCACCTCGGAGAATCCTTGGAACATTTCACAGTCCGAAACAGACACACTGCTCTCCAGAATATATAAGATTAGTTAAAATAACGATTCGTGTAATTTTGAATACTGCGGGTACCGTTACAAGTCACCCAGCGTGCCCTTCCCACACCTTTTGTCTTTTGATTTTGTAAACAATATCCTTGATATTCACAATTTAGACTATTCATTTCAGCACGAACGCTGTAAACTCCCATTGATTACACTTAGGTGCAGTTACACGTCTTTCGGGTTGCATGCATAGACCTAAGACCTAGGCCAAAGAACCAAGGCCACATCCAAAAGGGGCGGGGCTTCAGTGTGTTATCAAGGCTTCGTAATTACCGTGACGAGACAAAAGACGCCGTTAATGACACGATAAGTAAAACCACTAATGATATCAGCTCATCAACGTGGATTTCACACAGACACTGTAGCCAGTCCCACCACCACCATCATCATCATCTCCAGGCAGGATATAACCATTATTTTCAACCTTTACAAACAAGTCACGAGGAGATGCCGTAAAAACCGTTCAGACTGTGCAGTGTGTCCTTGCATGCTTTAGGGATAGAATGATCACTTATAAGACACTGGCGTTTCGAGATAACGAGATTACGTAAAACTAGAATATTTGGACGGTTAAGTAATTGCGAAAGGTTGGTAAACACGGGATTTAAATTTCTAGTTCGTATTTGTCTAAATTTAACGGTTATAACGGTTAATTTTGTGGTAGGAGTTCCTACATCTTACAGCTTCTTTAGTTAACTTGGAAGAAATTATGGATTTTTAATTAGAAGATTATTTGAATTAGAAGACTGTTCCCTTGAGATTTGTGATAAGGTTGTAGATGTTATAGTGCAAAGGGTCATTGATTCTTTCTCTAATTCTCTCTCTCTCTCTCTCTCTCTCTCTCTCTCTCTCTCTCTCTCTCTCTCTCTCTCTCTCTCTCTCTCTCTCTCTCTCTCTCTCTCTCTCTCTCTCCCCTCTCTCTCTCTCTTTCTCTCTCTCTCTCTCGGCGCTTTTTATTCTAAAATATATACTAAACTTGTTCCCTAAATATGATTATTTACCCAAGAAAATAAAATCAGTTCATGGTCACTTCATAAGTCATTCACATTTCGCAACATAAGAGTGCAAGTTGCATGCAAGTTCTGGGAAAACGGAAAGAAAAACCGGTACTGTTTCTTTTACGATGCGTTCATGAATCTCCTTGTTTGATTGCATCGATAACCAATACGTTGTTACATCTTTATTTGTATGTTTATTTATTGTTATCACTATTATCATCATTTTTATTATCATTATTACCATTATCATCATAATCATTATCAACAGTAGAATCAGAGGAATGCATATATATATATATATATATATATATTATATATATATATATATATTAATATATATATATATATATATATATATATTATATATATAT
This sequence comes from Penaeus japonicus, assembly GCF_977035675.1. NCBI lineage: Eukaryota > Metazoa > Arthropoda > Malacostraca > Decapoda > Penaeidae > Penaeus > Penaeus japonicus. Next base: position 28,051,912 of record NW_028234428.1, read on the forward strand.
ATATATATATATATAATTATATATATATATATATATAATAATATATATAATATATATATATATATATAAACACACACACACAACTTCATAAAGCAATTCTCTTACACATTATCAGTGTACTAAACTGCAGTACGTATATCATACTGTAAAAACAAAAAGACTAATTTTCCTAACAAAAAAAAAAAAAAAAAAAAAAAAAAAAAAAAAAAAAAAAAAAAAAGATGAACAAAAAGAATATACTTATCTTAGACGACATTTAATATATAGTGATTAAAAAATAATGAAAGGTAATATACTAAACGTATTACATGACGTCGGAAATATGACACACACAAAAGAATAATTAACGCATAATATCAATACATATTACTTCTATTTAGCGATTATAAAAGATAATTATACTGTACACACAAAGGTCCGTAAAAAAAATCATAAAAGAAAGGAAAAAAATACATACACAGAACACACAGGAATCCAATTACCGTATAATTTCACATCTAACGAATTCAAAACATACAATTTCGAACTCCACGCATCATAAACCTACATCATAATCACATCCTTTCCATATGTTGCAACAGGAAGACGAAGCAACATCTTCTCATGTGTCGTTGCTTGATCAGCGGAGTGTTTTAATTGCAAGATAATGATGATGAACACGCCGGGGGGCAGGGGGGGGGGGGCAAGGGGGACAAGGGAGGAGGGGGGGAGGGGAGGGGAGGGGGTTGCAAGAAGCCCTTGAGACAAGACCGCAGTTGCAGTACCTGCGGAAGTACCTGTGGGATGTTGCTGCGTCTTCCTGGTTACGTGTTTTTAGATTATCGTTATTATTTTTTTCCTTGCGGGGGAGGGAGGGGGGAGGGGGAGGGTGTCTTGCTTTTTTGTTTGTTTGTTTTTTGTTTATCTTTGTTTTTTTTGGAATGGGTTTCTTCTTGATTGTCTCTTGGTTCTGTGTATCTGTTTTGTTATGTGTTTTTTTTTCTTTATTATAGACGCATGTTGTTTCTTGTTTTGGTTGTTTGTTCTCCATTGATTTATGTTTACGATTTATTGTTTATGTTGTTGTTTCTTAAATATAGAGCTTCTGTTTTGTTTTATTTGTTGTTTATTGATTACACTTGTCTTTCTGTTGCTGTTTCTTGTTCATTGTTTCTCGTTTTGTTTACTGTTTGTAAGTTTCTTGTTTTTCATGCTTTTATTTGTTTCTTGTTTGTGTTGGTATTTAGATTCTTGCATTTTCTTTCTGCTTTGTTTGTTTTTGTTTTTCGTATGTGTTTGTATATTTTGTTTTTCTTCGTTTGTGTTTGTTTTTGGTTTTCTTCTTCGTGTGTGTTTGTTTATTGGTTTTATTTTTGATTATCGTTCGTTTTTTTGTTTGTTTTGCTTTTCAATTGTGTTTGTTGGTTTTGTCGTTTGTTCTTTGTTCTTGTTTCTCTGTCTTTGTTCGTTGTTGTCAATGTTTTTGTTCTCGTGTTAATATTGTTGAGAATTTATTTTGTTGTTGTTTGTTGCTTTGTTTACTGTTTATCTCTTTCCCCTTTTTCCTTTCTTATTTGTTTGTTGCTTGTTTATTGTTTTTGCTCACAGTTTTTATTAAGGGTTTTATTTATTGTTTACATATTATTGTTTTTGTATACTTTTAATTGTTTTATTTTTTGTTCCTGATTTCTCGTATTTGTTGTCTTTGTTTACTTTTCTTTTTGTTTTGTTGCTTATCTTTTTGTTGTGTTATTGTTTGTTTCTTGTTTTCTCTTTTTTCTTGGACACTGCAATGGTGATCTTCTTGCAACTACATTCGAAAATTATGGAATTGCAACATCAAACGTAGAAGGGATAATGATGATGATAATGATGATAATAATGATTGTAATAATGATGATAATGATGATGAAGATAACAAAATAATAACGATGATGATCATGCTGGTAATAATAATGATAATTTTTATTGTGAAAATGATACTAACAGAATCCCGACCGTAAAAGCCACAACAAACAAACAAAGAAACAAACAAAAAGTAACACAGGTCCCGACGTAACGGTGACGTCATTGCGTTGACGTCTAGAGAGCAACGACGCAAAAAAAGGGGTGGGGTGGGGTTGAGGGGGAGGAGTTAGGGAGGAATACGATTAGGAGTGAGGGGAGGGGTAGTAGAAGTGAGGGAAGGGGGAATAGAAGTGAGGGAAGGGGGAGTAGAAGTGAGGGGAAGGGGGAGTAGGAGTGAAGGGAGGGGGTGTGAGGGGGTGGGGGGAAGGGGTAGTAGGAGTGAGGGAAGGGGGAGTGAGGGAATGAAGGGAGGGGGAGTAGGAGTGAGGAGAGGGGGAGTGAGATGAAGGGAGGGGGGAGTGCCGTCCGTCAGAGCAGCGAAGGGCGGGATGGATGACGGATGAGATGAGGGAAATGGGATGAGGCCTTGAAGAGCGGATGCCTCGCCCTTGGAAGTAGGATGAGAAGAAGAGGAGGAGGAGGAGGAGGTGGAAGGATGGGGGAAGGAGATGGAGGGAGAGCGAGGGGAAGGAATAGGAGGAGGAGAGGAGGGTGGACAGCTTCTATTTTCCTTTGTCTCTGTCTTTCTCATCTTCTCTCTCTCTCCCTTTCGCTTTCACTCTTCCTCCCTTTCTCCCTATCCCCGACCCTCTCCATCACTCATTTCTTCCCTCTCCACCCCCCCACCATTCCCCATGCCAGGCAGAAGGGGGGGGGGATATGGGGGAGGGGGGGAAAGGGGGGAACAGAGAAGGGAAGAGGCGTTCCTTTTTGCGTGCGCGTTTGCACTAGAAGACGTGAGCGCGGGAAGTGAACGCCTTTATGTGAGTTCCTTTTTGCGTGTGTTTTGCGAGCTCGGATGACCTCGCGTGATTTGCGATGCTGCTTGGCGGTCGTTTCGCACTTGGCGTGACACGGGTTTATCCCCCCCCCCCCCCACACCCCCACTCCACATACACATACACACATACACACACACACACACACACACACACACACACAGACATACGCACACACATACACACGATTCGACGTAACTATCTTTGTTGTTGGTATTATTGTTATTGCCATTATCATTGTTGTTGTTGTTATCATTATTTTTGTTGTCAATATCATATCATTATCACGATCATTATTTTTATCTTTATCTTTATCGTTATTATTATCATTATCATTATCACTATCATTATCAGAGCAGCGGGAGAGAGAGGAAGAGCGAAAGAGACAGATAACAGAAGATAGAATAGTGAAAGGAAAAAAAATAAGAGGAGGAAGAGGAGGAGCATCAAGAGAGAGGAGAGAATGAGAAAAAGAGAAGAATAAGAAGGTGGAGAACATGAAAGGAACAAATAAAACAAAGAAAGGAACTAAGAGAGAATATAATAAAAAAAGAGACAAACGAAGGGGAAATACAGAAAAAAAAACAGTCAGGCGAAGAAAGGAACAAGCA
>NW_028234428.1:28065347-28067847 GCF_977035675.1 Penaeus japonicus
AAAACGTCAAAAGGAAAGACAAGAATGATTCTCTCTCGACGTGATTCGAAGGTTCGCTGTACCGCCTCGGAGGAAGGGCAAATTTTCCAACAAAACGTCAAAAGGAAAGACGAGAATAATCCTCTCCCGGCGTGATTCGAAGCTTCGCTGTGCCGCCTCGGAGGATGAACGCTCGAGACGGTTGGGCGTTGGCAAGTCGAACGTCGAGAGAGACACGTCCTCATCGTTCCCGACCACTTTTTAGGACTGTTTTTAATGTGATGTTCTTGTTTTTCTTTTTCTTGCTTTTTTTTTCTTTCTATTTTTTAGGTATCGTGTCAGTGCCAGTTGTTCTTCCTCAGTTTCAAGGGCATTGGTCAACTTTTGTGTTAGCTTTGCGTTGACTGCGTAAATGCACAATCATTTTCGTTTTTTTTTTTTTAAGTATTTCATTGTTCTTCCCCTTTTGATAGGATAGCGGAAGCGTATGACATTAAAAGAATACTATTTTACAAAATCATAAAAGCAAAGAATATTTCTCTAATGCACGAATAATTGATAAAGAAACAAAAGGCAAGTGAAAGGATGGAAAGTCTCTCTCTCTCTCTCTCTCTCTCTCTCTCTCTCTCTCTCTCTCTCTCTCTCTCTCTCTTGATCAACCAGACGGCCTTCTGAATGCAACAACTTCATGCGGTTCGGGTACTCTGTGTGCGTGCGTGCGTGCGTGATGCCTTGTTTATCTGTGAGCCGGGGGGGGAGGTTATGGGATGTGAGGTATGGGTGGAGTCTTAGAAATAGATAGTCGAGAGAGAGAGAGAGAGAGAGAGAGAGAGAGAGAGAGAGAGAGAGAGAGAGAGAGAGAAAGAGAGAGACATACAGACAGAAACGAAAGGAAATATTCACTTTTCGTATCAACAATGATAATGATAGTAATATAATAATGATGATGATAACGATAATGATAATGATACCAATAATAGTTATCATAATGATAATAGTGTGTCATAATGATAATACCAATGACAATGATAACTATAATAATAATGTTAACCATATTATAATAATAACAATGATGATAGCACTGAAATCAATAATAATAATTATTATTATCATTATGATCAATATAGTTATGATAATGGCACCAACAATAATTACGAAAGTAATGCTAATATCAATAACAATAAAATGGTGATAAGGTAAACACACGAAGCACAGTGACAGCCTAACAGAGCGGCTATCGCCTTCTCAACTCTGGGGAGTCTTCAGCCTGCCAAGGTCAGTAGGCCTAAAGAATTCCTGTCAGCCGGTCTCAGGCGAAGGGGTTGTCGGGGTGAGGGGGGGGGTCAAACTTCAAGCGCTTGACATACATAAACATACATACATTTTTAAACATACATATATCAACAAATGGACATATCTGTACAACTATATACTCATATATAAACATACGTACACATGCAAATATGCACACATACACACACACACACACACAAACAACAAACAACAACAACACATAAAAGCTGTACTCACGGAGGGCGAAAATGACAGTGAAAGATTTATTGACTTCCTGTTTATCTAAATCCTGTTGCATCCTTCTGTCTCATGCTGTGAGGGATCTAGCATTCGCCGTAGGGGGTAGAGATATTTTTTATATCTGATTTTGTTTATTTGTCTTTTTTTTAAGGTGAAGGAAATATCAGAATTATAAATTAGTGGAAATGACAAATGAGAAAATTTCGGTTTCGACATCACGTACGAAATATTCATCGAAAGATACTTGTTTTGCTATAATAACGTTGATATGGACAGGTAAGATTAACACCACAAGTGCGAAATTTGCGGACTTCGTGTATGTTTGTGTGTGTGTGTGTGTATGTACATGTGAACGTGTGCAATTACCATACACAGCCACAGCCTTCCCTCAAACCCCCTCCCCCTCACATCACCTCTCGCCTCAACCCGACCCCAACCAAACTCCCATTCCTCCCCACCCCCAACCAACCAAACCCCCTCCCCCCACCCCCAACCAACCACCCCCCATTCCTCCCCACCCCCAGCCAACCAAACCCCCTCCCCCCACCCCCAACCAGCCCCTCAGCGCATCTTCCTCAAGGGCGCCGCGCGCGTCGCCGAATGCCCGTCCGCGCTGAGGCTCCGAGGCCCCGCAAGACGTACGTGAGGCTCCCAAGGCCGCCCCTCGCTGCCCGCCCCTGGGTTAGGGACGCCCTTTGTCTCGGCCGACGGCGCTCCTGCAAGAAGGAATCCCGTCCCGATAGCGATCCCGACTCCATCCGGGCGCTGGCGAATGCGGTCGGTTTAAGGAGGTTTGCTTCAAGGAAGGAATGAACGCACTGAATGTTGCTTGGGCTCGGAAAGGGATGATTGCCTGAGTAATGGATGGAAAAAAAGGTTCTATATGACTGATTTCGGGAAAAAGAATGAATGAATGGCCAAAGAATGAATGAAAAACGATGTAAAGTTCCTTCAACGAATAAAAAAAGTGAATAGATAAATTGCCTGA
>NW_028234428.1:28082847-28085347 GCF_977035675.1 Penaeus japonicus
TCTCTCTCTCTCTCTCTCTCTCTCTCTCTCTCTCTCTCTCTCTCTCTCTCTCTCTCTCTCTCTCTCTCTCTCTCTCTTTCTCTTTCTTTCTTTCTCCCTCCCTATTTCCCTCTTCTCTACTTCCCCCCTTCTATCTATCTATCTATCAAGTTACTCATCTATCTGTCCCTGTCTCTATCTGTATCTGTATCTCAATCCATCTACCAATCTACCTGCATCTCTATCCCTCTGTGTATCTTTCCTTCTCTCTATCTCTCTCTCTTTTTCTCTCTCTTTCTATTTTTTCCTCGCACGACCATTATAAGCGAGGGTGACTGTCCTGTCCTGACCTCCACCGCACGCACTCCTTCTTGGCCACGAACCAAGCTCCTTCAAGCAAAATATGATTTCTTTGTGATTTGTTCTGGCCGTTCTCGTGGTTTGGATATCGCAGAGGCTGTGTTTTGAATAGCTTTGGTAAATATGGGATTCGTGTTTTTTGGTTATTTAGGTGAGCGAACAAATGGTGGATTCTTTTTTTTTCTTTTCTTTTCATTTTGTGTTTTGTGGTTGGGTTGAATTTCGTGGGAAATGGTTTTTGTTTGGGTTAGATTTTTTTTTTTTTTTTTTGCTGTAGGTGTATATAAGTGGGATTGAGTTGAGTAAGTTGTATTTGATGGAAATAAAGAATGATTTTTTTAATTGCCTATATAAATTAGTATTATAGGTGTACTTGTATTCTATCTATTTATTCATTCATTGGTTTATTCATTTATCTATCTATCGATGCATCTACTATCATTTATCTATTTTATTACCTTGTACTGTCTCTTCATCTTCCTCTTCACCTTCCTCGTCACCTTCGCATTTCCGGATTGTCTCCCTGTCTTTGCATATTCATTTGTGCATGCTTAAAGAAGTATGTGATTGCATGATTTATTTTGGAACTTTATCTTTTATGATAATGTTGTTCTTTTATAATATCACTGTTTTTTATGACATTTTTTAAAAATATTATTTTCTTGGGTTATGATTCATGTGGAGTTTTTGTGATATTGCGATATATACGGTTGATATGTGCTACACGCCAGCGCACGCGCGCACACACACACACACACACACACACATATATATATATATATATATATATATATATATGTGTGTGTGTGTGTGTGTATGCATATATATATATATATATATATATATATATATTTGTTTATTACAAAGACATTTCCATTTCGCTCGATTCCCACAAACAGATTGAACAAAACACCAAATTCCCTCCGGAGTTATAATATGACTCGTCACAGATGCCCGTCTGTATCCCCCCCCCACCCCCGGCCTCTGACACTCCTCCCTCTCAGGAAGCAAAACAATCTTATATATCAACCAAGAAAAACAAAAAACGAGAGCGAGTGGTAGCGGGGATAAAAAACAAACAAACACAAGAGAGGGATCACTCAACCACCCAACCATACAATCAACCAATCACTCAACCATACAATCAACCAATCACTCAACCATACAATCAACCAATCACTCAACCATACAATCAACCAATCACTCAACCATACAATCAACCAATCACTCAACCACACAATCAACCAGTTACTCAACCACTCAACCACACAATCAACCACTCAAACACCCAACCAACCCCCCGCTTATTACCCCCCCCAACTAACCCCCTCCCCCCTCTCTCTCCCGCAGGTGTGAGCTCGGGCGCCCCTGACTCTGGCCAGAAACTGCGCCTGGCCAATGGACGGGGCCCTTGGACGGGGCAGCTGCAGGTCAAGTATGCCAGGTCGTGGGCCTTCGTCGACGCCCGCGGATGGTCGCACGCCCTCGGCCAGCTGGTATGTCGCCAGCTGGGATTCGTCGGGTGAGTTGGCCGGGTGGGGTGTGGGTGGGGGGGAAGGGGAGGGAGGGGGAGGGGGAGGGGAGTGGGAATGAGTGACATGTGTGAATATATTCAGTGTGTCTGTAGTTATGATATATATATACATATACAAATATATATATATATATATATATATATATACATTTATATACATATGTATATATATATTTATACATACACACATACACACATGTCTCTATATCATATACATGTATATATATATGTATGTAAATATGTGTGTGTGTGTGTATGTATGTATACACACACATATTTACATATATATATATATATATATATATATATATATATATATATATATATATATATATGTGTGTGTGTGTGTGTGTATGGTATAGATATATATGGATATGGAGACATGTGTGTGTGCTTTACCAAACTTTTTTTTTTTTCAAATGCTTTTCGTAAAATTAATCCTTATCATATGTTGTTCCAGACAAATTACCTTCATAAAGCAAGACGTACTTGTCATTTCCTCACATTTCGCCTCTTGATTAAGCAAACAGATCCATTGTCTTCAGTCCGAGAGAAGAAAAAATACATGGACTCTCATGGACATTAATTTTAGGCTCGTGGAAGTCCGCGATTCAAAACCCTTGAAGA
>NW_028234428.1:28090347-28095347 GCF_977035675.1 Penaeus japonicus
TAAGAATGAAATCAACAGACTGAAAACGAAGCAAGAGTATACGAACTGCAAAATGTTGTGACACTTTAGATATTGAAGAAATTTCGTTTGAATATTCAGACCAAACCAGTGATGGATTGACATACAACAATGATGAAGAAAATATTATCGAAGACATTTCTGGTCATAAGTGGAAAAATGCAATGCGATATAACGTCTCTTGAAAAGCACAATAAATACTTATTGCATATGCTAGAACAACAAGAATTCTTTTTTGAGCCATAGCTCATCACACCGCCATGTGAAATCTGGTAAGGAAAACATGCATAACAAGAATTTAGAGAAAGTAAGTCAGAAGAGTGGGATGCATATTCTTCACTGCAAAAATAGTTCTGCAATGAGACCAAACTTAATTTAGAAGCCTTTTAGCACGCAATTCCTGAAATTCGTATTAAAGTATTTGCACATATTGAAATGGAGATATAATTTGCTTTCAAGGTCCATTATATAAAAATGACATGATTTTCATTGTGCTGACAAAATTAACAAATGCAGTATTACAACTTCATTTCAAAATCCACCTTTACCAGAGAAGTTGCTTGCTTGTTAGAAATTTTAGTTCATATGCAGAACCACTGACATCATTTTGAAAAAAAAAATCAATGAGTTAGTAATAGTGATTTACCCTCTAGGTTAAAAAATGCTATAAAGAACACCACCATTAAGTGTCTTAGAGCCATTCAAAGAAAAATGAGCCGAATTCCACTTCATTTAAGCGATCAGTTGTGAACATTGCATTGTTGATATTGTTGAAGTTTGCACCATGTTGTAGAGGTAAATTCTTGTTGGGGAGTTGGGAAGGGAAAGGGGTGGGGAGCAGTTTAAAATTTAGATGACGTAAAGACATCAGACACTCTAGACCAGTGGTTTACCAATATAAATATATATACAGTATATATATATATATATATATATATATATATATATATATATATATGTGTGTGTGTGTGTGTGTGTGTGTGTGTGTGTGTGTGTGTGTGTGTGTGTGTGTGTTTGTATGTGTATATATATATATATGTATATATATATATATATATATATATATATATATATATATATATATGTATGTATGTATGTATATTTGTAAACCACTGGTCTAGAGTGTTGATTTCTTTACATCTATGCAAGTCTCCCCTATATATATTCTCATTCTATATATCTGTTTGTATATCCTATCTATCTTTCTGTCTGTCTGTTATCATCTCTTGATCTATCTCTCTATTTACATTTTGTCTCTCTGCACCATTACCCATTATCTGTCAATCTATATCTCGCCGTATTTGACTTTTTTCTTCCGGTTCTGTTTTCAAAAGGAAATATCCAAATGTTCCAAGTCATTTTATGAGGTTTTATATCATGAACTTTTTGTGCTTCGAAAATTGTTCGAACTTTTGAGTGAGATTTGCAGGGGGTTTCTTGGTAGATGTATTTAATCTGAAGTTTTTTAGAGTCGTTTCTGAGGTCAAATAATCTAGAGAATGAGCATTAAAAATGCAAAAGTGTGGTATCAAATTCCTAGGTATATGTATGTGCTGTGTTCGCACATATACATACACATGCACACACAAACACACACACACACACATAGTGTGTGTGCAGTATATGTATATATATATATATATATATTTATATATATCCACACTTCACATCATATACGTGGAGAGATCTAAAGAAATCTAAAACTGCTTGATTATATAGTATAGACAAGAATTGTGAACAGAGAACAGCGTCATGCATATTCATGATTCATCAATGTCCTTCTGCCGATTGCATAGTGGAGGAAGAGGGGGGGGGGGGGTAGGCAGGTCTCCAGAGTGAATATAGCTTCGATATGTGTACATATCCTACTGAGTTTTATTTTCTATATCTAATAGATGGTTTTCACCCTCCCATTAGATGATGGTAACAACATAAAAGAAACATTAATGAGTAAATCAATGAAATAAAATAATAGAACTGAACCTTAAAGGAAAATACAGAGCGTTTTTTTTTTCTTTTTCTTTTTTTTTTCTTTTTTTTAAGGAGGGCGTCCTTTTGTACATGTCAAAATTTCTTTTACCACTTTCTTCACCTTGTCAAAACTCGAAAATCTTGAGGCTTTCACGCGTCGACGTACAATCATTCTCCCATGACATAATATCATGAAGAACAAAAACGGGAGGGTGATTAATAGTTAAGCGTGAGGAGTGCGAATAAAGAGCTCCAATTTAGAGTTCGAATGAAGTGTGAATTTTGAGTTCGAATGGTGTGCGAATTAAGATATCAAGGATAATTTGCGATTAAAGAATTCGAATTATGTAGGGATAAGGGGCTTGATAGATGTGCGAATTAAGAATTAATTCTGTGCGAAGTAATCGGAAGAAGAGAAGGAGGAATGTGCGAATTGAGAGCTCGAAGATTGTGCGAATAAGGAAATTAAAAGCAGTGCGAATTAGGAACACGGATACTGTTAGGATAAGTTCAAATTATATAAAGAGCTCGAATGATGTTCGAATCAGGAACTTCTTGCTGTGTCAGTCAAATGTGAAATCGAAATCGAGTCAAATTTTATCGAAAGAATGACATGAACCATCGTGATATGTATGAATAATAAAGATTAATCCCTTGTACATTTTCGAACTGGTGAGACTCAGTCATTTATTGTCTTATTCTTTTAATATCGAACAATATAATGGCGGCCTCATCATTACTTTTGTAGTATTTCATAATAGTTTTATAAATTTTAAGTATTTCATAACAGTTTCCTAATCTTGTAGCATTTCATAAGTTTCATAATTTTGTAGTATTCGATAATAGTTTCGTAATCCCTAGGTTCTTATCACGATCCAAAAAGGGCTTGCAGAAAACGCGACCCCTCTCTCTCCTTCGAAAGTGACAAGGAACTTCGACATTTCTGTTTTTATTTCGTTTAACGGTATCTTAACCAAGGTTAGAAAGTCTGCGTGACCTTTTCCTTCGCGGTAGTTTTCCCTTCCTGAAAAAGTAGGGACATCTTCGAAAATGGAAGGCGGGACTTTGTGCAAAACGATCGTTTTACTTTATCAGTTTTGTTATTCAGTATCAACTTTGCTGTTTCTATCATCGTTGTTATTGTTATTATCATTATCATTATCAATATCATTATCATTGTTATTATCAATATCATCATTATCACCATGATCACTATAATCATCATCAGCGTCATCACATCATCACCAGCAGTACTTCCGCGGGGTAGCAGAGTGGGCAACTACACCCTTCTTTTTCTTTGAAATTTCTTTGATAGTTGCTTCTTCCGCATATGAAGCGGGTGCTTCATTTGGAAACTACTGGCTATCGTTATGAGTCGAAGGATTACTTCTGATTCAGAGAGAGAGAGAGAGAGAGAGAGAGAGAGAGAGAGAGAGAGAAAGAGAGAGAGACAGAGAGAGAGAGAGAGAGAGAGAGAGTTGGAGGGAGAGAGGAAGAGATGGAAAGAAGGAGGGAGAAAGAAAAAAAAGAAAAGAAAGAAAGAAAGAGAGACTAATAATACAAATAATCACAAGGATAAGAAAACATCAAACTGTATCTATCTATTTATTTATTTCATCATCATTATCATTTTTGTTGTTCCAATGAAACGTCTACAAACGGAAGGAAACCAAAAGTAATATTTCAATGGCGACCTTGGCGTTTCGTAATTTATTTTTCCTCATGCATTCCAGTATTTTCCATACCCTCTCATAAACACGTGTGAATTACGCAGATGAAGGGTTAAAACGTGTATAAAAATTAATTATGTATTTCCATTGTCATTGTTTCGTATTTTCTTCTAACACATGTACAGGAATACCTCATCTTCTTTTCACTGCATCTTAAGTTCTGTCTATTTATATCTCTTTCCTTTTTTCTTATATTTTGTGTACATCTACTTGGTCTATCAGTTTATGAATATTCTCTTTCTTCTTTTTTCCCTTTGGTATAATTATCTACATAACTTATCTAGGTCTATACATTTCTATTTTTGTATATCTATCTAAACCTATCACTTGCTTTCCATTGACATATATTATATAATTCTCTTTCCTTCCAATAAATCTATTTACAACTTTCTTCTTTTTACATTTTTATCTTTTCCAAAAGCCTTAACGACACTTGCATGTCATCTGTGGTTTCTAAAATCCACGACATTTGATCCTGAAAGTCCTGAAGCCCTTTAAGATATTCTCCTAACCAGAGCTGGACCAAAAAGTCATTCCTGTGGTCGTACATTTAGGATACGCTTCAGCGCATAACCTTTGCTATTTGACATTCCTCCAGTGACAAGGTTGGTGGTCATTTGGCCGCTCTGCAGGCTACATTTTTTTTTTTTTCGTTTTTTTTTTTTTTTTTTTTTTTCTTTTTTTTTTTTTTTTGTTTTTTTTGTGGGGAATTTTTTTTTTTTTTTCTTTTGACTCCCTTTTTTGTCTGGTCCACTGCTTTTTGTGTCTCTTACTTTTACTACATCTATCTTCTTTCACTCTTTCTCTCCCTCTCTCTTTCTTTTTCGCTCTCCCCCGCTCCCTCTCCCTCCTCCCTACTCCCTCTTCCTCCTCTCCCCTCCTCTCTCATTCTCACCCCCTTCCCCCCTTCATCTCTCTCTTCTCTTTCTCTTCATTTAAGCAAATAGAAGAAAAGAAATTCGAAGGATATTCAATACTTACTGCATGATATATGATCCTAGTTATAAATACTGGTCTTGCATCTTAGGATTCAAATCAGGAACAGGCGGTCTGCCCATCTTCAGCCGCGTAAATTATGACCGGTTCTCATTGGATGTCGAAGGCTTACCTCGTTGATGGAATAATTGCATTTTCCATCCATTTCAGTTGCAGGGTATCAGATGTTAGATGGAGGGTTGCTTATGGTTGATTGAGAACTGGGTGGAACGAAATTTCTTTCTTTCTCCCTCTTCTCGCTTTTTTTTCTCTCTCTCATTCACTCTCAATCTCTCTCTATATATA
>NW_028234428.1:28107847-28117847 GCF_977035675.1 Penaeus japonicus
GCTTGTCGTGACTATGAATGCCAGTTACTGTAATTGGTGGTTATACGGTGTCTTATCATCTTAATTGTTATCAGGAAGTGGTTTTGTGTGATTATATTAAAATTGGAAGTTCTTTTTATACGTCTTTGAAGCTCTCTCTCTCCCTCGTTCTCTCTCTTTTTCTCTTTTTCTTTCTCTCTCTTTTTCTCTTTCTCTCTTTTTTTTATTTCTTTCTCTCTCTCTCTTTTATCCCTCTCTCTGAAGACCATAAAATGAATACTGAAATGCAAGCACTGAAAGCGGTGCGCGAGCGGTCAACAAGCCAATCAGTTGTTAACGTTGCTTGCAGAGTCTGGGACTGACTGTACGGATGCGATGCTTGCAACAAAGTGTAAGAGAAGGGTCGAAAGCCAGACGAATCTTCTAGATGAGGGTTCTATCCTTGGAGCAGCTTAGTAGCACAGAGAGTGGAGGTTCTGTCTATAGTGAACAAGTGACCCTGTCTGAATGGCCACAAGCAGGTGACCTCTTTTCTACAAGGCTAAAGACAATGTCATATGCTGAGGGTGGATGTAGAGTCTAAGCAGGGAAGGGATTTGCCGAGGCGGTTTTCTGTTATGGCTGGTTCGACATTGGGTTGTTCAGCTATGATACATATACCTGTTTAGGTACATTGGAATTATGGTAATTTATGAAACAAGGTGTTAGTTGGTATATGATATAACAAGGCAAAGCTCGTTACATTGTTACAGGCACCAATAACAAAAATATTGAAGATAATAATGATCATAACAACAGTAACAAGACCAACTACCATTATACGAATAAAGATAAAAGACAACAACAAAACCATAATAACTGTAACGCAAAAGATAATAACAATAATAAAGTGAAAAAATAGAATAATTTTCTCTTGGTTGTCTCCTCCCATAGCCGGAAGTGCGAAGGAGTTTTGAATTATTTATGTTGTGTGAAATTACGCGTATTTTCTAGTTTCCTGTACTACTGTATTGGACTGCGGGGTTACTGAACTGAAATTTGTATTTTCTTGATCTATTTTTGTATTTATTTTATGTATTCATTTTTGTTTTGAATGCTGGGAATAGAATGGGATCGATTTCATTTTGGAATATAGATGCTTTTTTGTCTTAGGGGAAGGCGGTGGTATGATTTATTGTCTGTAAGAGAGAGTTCGATTCTTTGTGCATAGGATTGGATGATGTTTATTCTTCCAATTTAACCAATTGTTCTGATACATTATTGTGATGTCATTATTGGATTGCATTTTATCATTACATTACTCGCGAGTAGATTAGGTATATCTATAAATTTTATCCATTACCCTTTTTGCCTAATTGATTTTTAACAATGATATTTGTAAATCGAGTAAAAGAGGTAGAGTGGAAAGGAGGCATAGAGATAGGGGGAGGAGCAGAGAGAGAGAGAGGTGGGGGGGTGAGTGGAAGAAAGAGAAGGAGAGAGCATGAGTTAGTGAATACGTAATTGAAAGAGAGAGAGAAAGATACAGATAGAGATATACATATAAAGAGAGATAGAGACTGACACATATATAAATATATACATATATATATATATATATATATATATATATATATACATATATATATGTATATATGTATATATGTATATATGTATATATGTATATATATATATATATATATATATACAGATATATATACAGATATATATACAGATATACAGATATATATATATATATATAGGGAGAGAGAGAGAGAGAGAGAGAGGAAGACATCAGGAAGACAGTGATGATTACTTGCAATAGAACATACCTCTGCAACAAACTCACACCAAATAACCCTTGCAAATCGTGAGGCCTTGAAACCACCTGAGTGAACCTCCGCCATCATGCCCCTGAGCCTTTACCGAAGGTCGATCATGCCCTTGTCTGTTGGAATGATCTGGAATGTTCTGGGTTCACTTTTAAGATTTCGGAATTAGGGAGCTGGGTGGTAGGATAAAGTGTGGGGGGAGGGGGGGGGGGGCAAGGGTGCGTAGAGGCATTTCTGTTTTTCTTTCACACAAAAAGAGAGAGATGGGAGGGGGGGTGGGAGAGAGAGAGAAGAGAGTGAGAGAGAGGTGGGGGGAGAGAGAGAGAGGGGGGGATGGGGGGGAGAGTGAGTGAGTGAGTGAGTTAGTAAGTTAGTGGGTGAGACAGAGACAAAAATAAAGAGAAAGAGAAAGAATGAAAATATAACAGAGAAACAGAAAGAAAGAAAGAAAAAATAAACAGACACAAAAAAGAAAGAAAGAAAATCAAAACAGAGAGAGAGAAAAAAAAAAACGGAGAATGTGAAATAAACACAGACACAGAATTGACAGCAAAACACACATTTCCAACACCGTACTCCCTACAGCTGTCTCCAGACCCCCCTGTCCGCATCGGTGCCCTAAATAAAAGTTCAGTTGAAGTCAGGACACGTCAGCGACGCCCTGTCTCTTTAAGGGGAATTCATAGCAGATCTAATTGCCTAAAGAAGCCGTCTGTCGGTTGAAGGAGTTGTCCGTTGGATGATGAGGTTGTCAGTTGGATGGGGAGGTTGTCAGTTGGTTGAAGGAGTTGTTAGTTGGATGGAGAGGTTGTCAGTTGGATGATGAGGTTGTAAGTTGGATGGAGAGGTTGTCAGTTGGATGATGAGGTTGTCAGTTTGATGATGAGGTTGTCAGTTGGATGATGAGGTTGTCAGTTGGATGATGAGGTTGTCAGTTGGATGATGAGGTTGTCAGTTGGATGGAGAGGTTGTCAGTTGGATGAAGGAGTTGTCAGTTAGAGGGAGAAGTTTTCAGTCGGATGGAGAGATAGTCAGTTGGATGAAGGAGTTGTCAGTTGGATGGAGATATTGTCATTTGGATGAAGAAATTGTCATTTGGATGAAGAAGTTGTCATTTGGATGAAACATGAAGTCATATTTCAAGTGACCTTTCAGGGTAACTGTTTGACAATTACTAATTAGTTCCTGATCGGGAAGTTTGAGAAAATAGAGTGTGTGACGTCATAGTAAGATTTCCAAGTAAAATGAACCTAATGATAAAGGAAAGAAGTGTAAAATTGTGAATGAGAGTAAAAATGAAGGGGTGGTGATTATATTGAATATGTTTGTTGAATGAGTGTGTATAAAATGATGCCTAAAAGTGAATTATCTTAATCTATTGTAGAATATGAATATGATTAAGAATAATTCGGGTGATAGTGTAATGGCATTCTTTGGAATAGAGTGAAAATGAATAATGATGAAAGTGAGTGAGAGAGCAAAATAACTGTTAAAGGCAGACCGTGAGTGATATAATCGCTTAATGTGACTCTTCATGTTCTCTTCATATTCATTTCATGTTGTCCTTTTCCCGAATATTTATCATCCTTATCCTTTTATAGTTGTTGTTGTTGTTTTTGTCATTATCGTTTTTGTTGATATTTGTACTGCTGTTTTATAGATAGATAGATAGATAGATAGATAGATAGTTAGATGGATAGATAGATAGATAAATAGATAGATAGATAGATAGATAGATAGATAGATAGATAGATAGATAGATAGATAGATAGATAGATAGATAGATAGATAGATAGATAGGTAGATAGATAGATAGATAAGTATATATAGATAGATAGACAGACAGATAGATGAATAGATAGATAGAGATAGATGGATAGATAGATAGATAAAGATAGATAAATAGATAGAGATAGATAGATAGAGTTAGATAAATAGATAGATAGAGATAGATAGATAGATGGTTATCATGAGTATTGTTTACATTATTATTGTTTTAATGTCACTGTTCTAATCATTATTATTTTCTTATTATTATCATTGTTATAACAATTAATATTGTTATTATTGTTACTATTATTGTTATTATTATTATTGTTATTGTTATTATAATCATCATCATTATCATTATCACTGTTATCATTATCGAAAATATTCTTTTCACGTGATTGTTATTCCTGTTCTTGTTATAAATGTATTTTTGTATTTGTTGTTGATAACTGTTTCTAAAGCAACATCCCTCTTATCTGTATGTTGCAACGTTTCAAACACCATTAGTTGCAATTTAATCAATTCAGTGAACTTTGATATTACAAGGGCAATTACATCGAATTAAATTAGTAGCGGTTATGCGTTTGAATAGAACAATACTTGTTTTTTCCCCTTGATGCATGATGCCTGGATGTGAATCTTAACCATGCATTAACCTGTTCTTTCGGTTAATTAGCACGGCAATTAATGATTTTCTGGGTGATGAGGCATACGACAGTTATTATTCGATGTCTGAGTCGGTAGATACAATATTGTTATTGCTATGTTATGATAATGATGATTGTAATGATGATGGTGGTGGTGATGATGATGATTGTAATGATGATGGTGGTGGTGATATTGATGACAATAATTATGGTGAGGATGATAATAATGATGACGATGATGAATATGATGATAAGTACAATGATCATAATGATTATAGTAATGATATCAGTAGCAGTGATAATGATAATGATGATGATAATTATGATAATGATAATAGCAATAATGATAAAAAAAATATCAATAACCCTAAGGATAGTAATAACAACGATTCAAACAATAAAACAAAACAGAAGAAGGACATAATAATAACAATGACAATAACAATAATAATAACGATGAAACAGAGATCCTTCAGAGACACCTATCCTCATGGCTCCTCCTTTTTCCCTTCAGGTACGAGGGCGGCCAAGGAATGGTTCCTGTGACCCGTGGAAGCTCCGAGATCCTGCAGTTAGGATGTCCCGTGGGCGCCTCCACCATCAGGCAGTGCAACCTCACGCCCTGTGCCTCGTGTCCTGACGATACGAAGGTCGTCTCCATCAGGTACGTTGTTCCTGAAGGCCGGTCGTGGTTGGCGGGAAGAAGAAGCGTTTGTCTTTTGTTTGAGTCTCTGTTGTTTTTGAGTTTGGTTTGTTGGTGTTCTTGTTTTTTTTTTGTGATTTGTTTTATGTCTTTTAGTTAATTTTTTTCGTCTCTCTTGTCTTATGTTGTTTTATTGGTGTTGTTTTTATTTATTTATTTTTTTTTTTTATCTTGTGATTTAGTTTTTTCTCTATGGTTTTGTGTATTTATTTGTTCCTCCCATCTCCCTCCCTCCCTCCCATCTCCTTCCCATCTCCCTCCCCCACCCTCCCCACCCTCTCATCCCCCCTCCCATCCCCCTTCTCCATCCCTCCCCACCCTCTCATCCCCCCTCCCCCACCCTCCCACCCCTCCCCCACCTTCCCACCCTCCCACACTCTCACCTCCCCCTCTCACCTCCTTCCTCCTTCCTCCCGCAGATGCAAGCAAGCTCCATCGACGCGTTGTCCCTCAGCCGACCAAGGGCGCGAGTGGCAGCGCTGGAAGGACTCCTGTTACCTCGTCCTCGACAACTACAGGGCCCCGAGAAACGCCGGCAGGACACTCTGTCAGGATCGAGGGGGACAGTTGGTCAGCATCGAGTCGCAGGTTAGTGTGTTCGAGTCGTTGGTTGGTGGAGGTTGAACGTAATGGTGATGATAGTCATGATATTGATTAGGATAATGATCGTAATAATGTTAATGATTATGATGATATAGATGGTAATGAAGATGGTGATGATGATAATGATGGAGATGATAGTAATGGTGATGATGATGATAATATTAATGATAATAATGATAGTACTAATAATGATATGATTAAAAATGATAAGGATGATAATAGTCAAATGCTGATTATGACAAAATGATAAAGATGATGATAAAGGTTTAAAGTTGTCATTGCAAAATTACAAAACATATAAGATTAAACAGGAATTAATGATTACATGAACGAAATAAGGCATTTTAGGTAGCTTATTACTATCTTTTCTTCTATTCTTCTATATTTTCTTCTTCTTTCGAGAATCTCGATTCTCAACTTCTCTCTTGTATGTATGTATGTGGAATAATAGTAGATAAAAGATAATAAATAATAAACATTATAATGAATGTATAACGAATTAATGTTGCTAATAAAAAAAAAATAGTAACAGATGTAAGTAACGGAATGGAAAAAAAACATAATTAGCAACTCGTAATAATACTGATGATAAAGTAATGGTTAATGATAAGCTTATTAAATCAATCATATAAACAGATTTATGTAAAGGCGTGAATCGACGACAAAAATTAATGAACAAATAAATAAATCAATAAAAACACCAGTGAACAGAAAACAAGAGAATTATAATACAAAAAAAGAAACAAAACAAAGACACAAACATTATGCAGATAATAAGTAACAGAATAGACAAATTAATAAAAAAAAAATAAAATAAAAAAAAGTATATACAATTGCTATT
Organism: Penaeus japonicus; assembly: GCF_977035675.1. NCBI lineage: Eukaryota > Metazoa > Arthropoda > Malacostraca > Decapoda > Penaeidae > Penaeus > Penaeus japonicus. The sequence continues at coordinate 28,114,202 of NW_028234428.1, forward strand.
CATCTTAATCAACAAGAACATCTGTTTTATGAAGTCTGTATTTTTTTTTTTTTCAATACTAAATTCAACCATGATTTGCATATTCTCCGCACTCGCTCTGACTGCATTCATACCCTGCAACATCTTCGTGTCTCTGTGCATGCGAGAAGCTCAAATAATATCATGCATGTATAATGTACCTCAAAGATATTTATTCATCTGCTCTTCTGAGGTTAATATTCTTCCCTGCACTTTAAGAAGGGGTTCAGAGACTGTATATTCTTTTTATTCTTCCTTTGTTTTTATTCCAGTGTTTGGTATTCTTTCTTCGTTCATTTTGGTATATAATTTCTTATATATTCAAAGACTGAACGTAATGTTTCAACTCGCAAGCAATACTTTATGACAACATCAACACGTATTCTGCTTGTGTAAACTATTTTCTGTTTGTATCTGTCTCTGGGAAACGAGTTTTTGTTTTTGATTTTGTTTTTGTTTCAGAATTAATCCATTTGTATTGCGTTTGAGATTAGGTTCACTGTCAAGATCAGGGCGAACAGTTATGTCTCTCAGAATAGAATTATCTTTTTTTTTGTTTTTTTCTTTTTTTCTTTTGTCTCTCTTAGAACAAGTTGAGCTCAAGGTTAAGGATCACTCTGTCGTTCTGTAAAGTGTATATAAAAAAAATATATGTGTATCTTCTTTGCCTATGATAGCGGAGTCTTATCTTAAATATAGATTGGGAGGTTCATCTTTAATTTTTTGTATTTTTAGAGTTTGTTGGAAGAGTTGACTTGAACTCTTGAAAATTATTAGATGTTATTCGATGATTATGATTATTAGAATTATTATAAATTTGTTATTATCAAAATAATTATTCAGACAAACCCAGTCATAGGAATCATCACTCCTCATTACTCTATAATATTTAAGAAGAGCTTATCACATACACTAGAATATTGTACCACATAAGATCATCTCTCTAAAATACATATAAACACATCACTCCTCATCACACAAATTAGAATACATCCTCTAGTTATGTGAGACAACCATCACAACGTATTTTGACATCCTGATCACACTAGGTTACTTAGTTATTCTAGAACACTCTTCACCACGCTTCCTAGAACACCCTAGCATGAAAACCATGTTATTCCATCCTCATGACACTAGCTTACTGAATCACATGGAAAACACACTGTCTCGCATCACACTACATTGTCTGGTATGCTGAGTCTTCTCAGAACCTCTTCGTTCATCTTTTTTATAAGATTGTTGGCAAACTAGGACACCTAAACATCAACCAGTAACCTAAGAACACCTTATCACCTAAGACTACTTATCACCTCGGCACATGAGACCAATAGGCTCAGCAGGCCACCTACTTGCGCAAGACCATCTAATTACATGAGACTTTTTAGCCTACTATGGTTATATAGTCATTGAAGATAACCTCACCTAAGACTTAAGACCTAAGACCCAAGACCCAAGACCCAAGACCCAAGACCCAAGACCCAAGACCCAAGACCCAAGACCCAAGACCCAAGACCCAAGACCCAAGACTCAAGACTCAAGACTCAAGACTCAAGACTCTAGACTCTAGACTCTAGACTCTAGACTCTAGACTCTAGACTCAAGACTCAAGACTCAAGACTCAAGACTCAAGACTCTAGACTCTAGACTCTAGACTCTAGACTCTAGACTCTAGACTCTAGACTCTAGACTCTAGACTCTAGACTAGACTCTAGACTCTAGACTCTAGACTCTAGACTCTAGACTCTAGACTCTAGACTCCAGACTTCAGACTTCAGACCTGGCTACCTATATCCACCTAGTCACTGAAGACCGCCTAAAACCATCAAGTCACCGGAGAGCATCTCACCCAAGACCGTCTAGTCACTGACTGAAGACTACCTGTTGACTGACTGAAGACCACTTAAGCCCACCAGGTCACGAAGACCGTCTACAGCCACCTAAGCTCACCTAGTTCACCCAAGACGACCTAGCCACCTACGCGTTCACCTGGTTACCTGACCCCACCTGCCTTCCCTCTCTTCTCAGGACGAGCACAGCTACTTGTCCGAGCTCCTGTCGCGGGCGGGAGACGACGTGGAGTTCTATACGGATGGCGGTGACGTCAGCGTGGGCGGCCTCAAGACGTGGGTGTGGGAGACGACGCTGGGGAGTCTCAAGTACGCCCGTTGGTGGCCTGGTGGGTGTGCGGGTGTTGTTCGTTTTTTTTTTCTTTCCCTTTTGTGTTTATTTGTTTAGTTTAGTTTATTTTCTAAGGAGTAATGAAGCTTTTTTTGTTTTGTTTTTTGTTTTAAAGTTTAAATTTTTTTTTGTTGTTGTTTCTTGTTTTTTTGTTGTTTTTTTTCTTTTCTTTTTTGATATATGTACTTGCTGTCTATAAATATCTTTATTTTTGAGTCATTATTTCTTGAATACGGGTTCCCTTTTGTACCCCATATTTTGCCACAAGAAAAAAAAAAGACACATCACACTCAAAACACCACACAGATAACAATACACCATAACCCATGCCCTCACCACACACCCACCCACCTACCAATCCCTGCCACCCAATCACCCCCAGTTCCAACCCCTTCCCCCTCCCACCCACAGGATGGAACGCCACCTCTCGCGGCCGCACGCCCGTCCCGCCCTCCTCTCCATCCTGCACGATCCTCAAGAAGTCCTTCCCTCTCACGCCCACGATGACCTCGCAGTACGACAGCGGCTTCCACTTCTTCAGCGCCAGCGGGTGTGACGAGGCGAGGGCGGTGGTTTGTGAGGCGGAGGTTAAGGATGTGGGTGAGTATGCTTGGTTTTATGGGGTTGTTGGGCGGGCTTGTGTGTGGGCGTGTTTGTGTGGGCTGTTTGCTTTTCGGGGTGTGTTTGTGTGGGCGTGTTTGCTTTTATTTGTGTTTTTATTCGTGTTTTAGTTGTGTGTTTGCTATCAATTATGTTTTGTTTGTTTCAATTGTGTGTTTGTGTCTTTGTTTGCTTCTAGTTATGTTTTTGTTTGTTTTTTAGTTGTGTGTTTGTGTGGCCGTGTTTACTTTTAGGGAGAGTCTTTGAGTATCTTTGTTTGCTTTCAGTTTTGTGTTTGTGTGTCTTTGTTGGTGCGTATCGTTGTGTTTTTGTTTAGGCATTTTTGTGTCTTTATTTGCTTTTCGTTGTTTTTGTGTAAACGTGTCTGCGTGTCTTTGTTCGTACGTTTCATTGTGCTTGCGTGGATATAATTGCTTTTGTGTCTGTTTATTGTGTACCTCGTTTTGTGTATATGTGTATATGTATATATATTTATTTCTATCCATACGACCTTGATGCGATGATGTATGCGCGTTGCAACAAAGAATAAAAAGCGTTGCAATGCAATCGTTAAAGCGAATGCAAGCACACGTATTGTGCAGATGTGCCATGTCACAGAATCCCACAAACACCCGGAGAAGATGCCAAGTCATTGATGCTCGCCGATATTAAGAAGAAAAAGAAGAAAAAGAAAAAAGGAAAGAGAGAGGTCAGAGGACACACCGTATATGGCATGTTTACCATTATGTAAATTGTTACGCTGGGTGTGAGAGACGGACGGATGAGAAGGGGAGGAAGGGGAGGAGGTGGAGGAGGAAGAAAGGAGGAGGAAGAGGAGTAGGAGGAGGGA
>NW_028234428.1:28122847-28132847 GCF_977035675.1 Penaeus japonicus
TGTGTGTCATTTCATAGTTAAGTGTTTATGTGTTCATCCGTGTAAGTGCGTATATTATCATTTTCATCCACACATGTACTCTGAAAGAGAATTTCCCGCCCAATAAGGAATCATGAAAAAAAATACAGAAAAAACAAGAATAAAAAAAAGAGATCGCTATCGCTTATACTCCACTCGATCGCTCCAACAATCTGTAACAAATTGACAAAAGAAACAAATGCGTTCAGAGGCACTCGCAGAAGGCCACAGAACAACCTTGCAGAAGGAAGTCATGCTGACACGCCACACGCTATAAGCAGGCGTCCCGAATCACTCTGTGCAACAATCACAGGAGTTGCAGAGCGTGGATGAATGCATGTCTTTCCGGAGGGACACAACGCTGCTCGTCCTACACGCCCAGGAGACGCGTTCAGGAGGCGGGAGTGTAAACATGGACCTTGACTTTGGTTGTGTGTTTTTTTTGTATTGGTTCATTTATTTTTTATCTCCGTTTGTTGATTTTTTTTTTGTTCTTGGTGTTGTTTGTTTTTTTATGAGGTTTATTTTTTTATTTATTTTTTATTTTTTTTTACGAGCTCTACACTGTTTATATTGTTGTTGTTATTGTTGATTTTGTTGTATTTTTACGAGGTCTATTTTATCTATTTAACTATTTTATTTCTGCTTCCTTATGAAGAGGTCAACTATGATGTTTTACGCAAGTAATTGTACCACCTCTTTTATTTTTATCATCCTTGTTTCACTCTAATGGCATGATTTCATGACCCGGATCTACGAGCGAATTGTGTTTCTCTTTTTTTCTCTTCTTTTTTAATCGCATCCTCTTCCCTCCCTCTTCTCACGTCTTTGACCTCTGACCTCGGCCGAGTCCCTCCTCCGCTCGCCCAACGCCGAAGGGGGGAAGGCGAAGCGCAGGCCAGCCACGGGTCTTCTTGGCAACTGACGCTGGTTTGGTTGGTCACCTTGCCGGCCTCGGTGACCTAGGATGGCCTTCGGGTTCTCCAGGGGTCTTTGTGTTTGTTTTCTCGAGATCTGTCTGACTGTCTGTTTGTCTGTCTGTCTCTGCTACTGTCTCTCTCTCTGTCTTTGTCTTTGTCTCTGTCTCTCTCTCTCTCTCTGTCTCTCTCTCTCTCTCTCTCTCTCTCTGTCTCTCTCTCTCTCTCTCTGTCTCTCTCTCTCTCTCTCTCTCTCTCTCTCTCTCTCTCTCTCTCTCTTGTCTCTCTCTCTCTCTCTCTCTCTCTCTCTCTCTCTCTGTTCTCTCTCTCCTCTCTCTCTCTCTCTCTCTCTCTCTCTCTTTCTTTCTTCTCTCTCTCTCTCTCTCTTCTCTCTCTCTCTCTCTCTCTCTCTCTCTCTCTCTCTCTCTCTCTCTTCTCTCTCTCTCTTCTCTCTCCTCTCTCTCTCCTCTCTCTCTCTCTCTCTCTCTCTCTCTCTCTCTCTCTCTCTCTCTCTCTCTCTCTCTCTCTCTCTCTCTCTCTCTCTCTCTCTCTCTCTCTCTTTTCTCTCCCTCTCCTCTCTCTCTCTCTCTCTCTCTCTCTCTCTCTCTCTCTCTCTCTCTCTCTCTCTCTCTCTCTCTCTCTTCTCTCCTCTCCTCTCTCTCTCTCTCTCTCTCTCTCTCTCTCTCTCCTCTCTCTCTCTCTCTCTCTCTCTCTCTCTCTCTCTCTCTCTCTCTCTCTCTCTCTCTCTCTCTCTCCTCTCATCTCTCTCTCTCTTTCTCTCTCTCTCTCCTCCTCCCTCTCTCTCTCTCTCTCTCTCTCTCTCTCTCTCTCTCCTCTCTCTCTCTCTCTCTCTCTCTCCCCCCCCTCTCTCTCTCTCTCTCTCTCTCTCTCTCTCTCTCTCTCTCTCTCTCTCTCTCTCTCTCTCTCTCTCTCTCTCTCTCTCTCTCTCTCTCTCTCTCTCTCCTCCACCGAAGCAACCGTCCTCCTCCTTACAAGGGATGGAGTCATTTGTATCGTGGGACAGGTAATCATAGATGGAAATATAATACTACGTGTACAGTATACATACAAAAACAGCTACACACGCTGTCAGGAACACACACGCAAACACACAATAACACGATTAGACAAACACACACAGTACAAACAAAAACACACATATACACAGGATATGTATTTGTACGTTTGTGTTTATTTATTTATGTTTGTCCTTGTGCTTTCTTATAATGAACAAAACAAACACAAGCACAAACAGCAACACAAAAACGCACACACGAAATCCCTCACACACGCCCGTCTCCACAGATAACAAGCTACCCACAAATCAGATGACCGCCTCGTACCCATTGCGCATTTCGCTCTTCACTTTTCGCTCTTCCTCCGGAGTAACGAAAACCCGGATGTTGTCGTTCAGCAGGTACGCATTGCCAGTACATACGATGATGTCACTCCTACTTAAGTTTCTACTTGGGCGCCGCCTCTTTGTGTTTGCTCTTATGTAAACCTGAATTAAGGATGCTCGGGAAGTTGTAGGGATTGTAGATTGTGAGTGTGAGGTACGAAACTAATATTACCTCAGTGTGGGTGGGTACTTTTATGCAAACCGGAATTAGTGGTGCTTGGTAAAGGCGTAGAGGTTGTAGATTGTGAGTGAGAAAAGCTTATTTACCTTTGCTCTTACGTAAGCCGGAATTAGTAATCCTTGGGACTAATGCGTATAAGTAAAAAATACGAATTATTACCCACGTATCCGTAGATGATTTTGTGTGAACCGGAATTTTGGTGTTTGGAAAGGCGTGGAGACTACAATTATAGAGTTAAGGATGCTAATTATTAATTGAATGTACTTAAATAGAGAGGAAGATATATAAGAATATGTGGATTTTGTAAAGATGTGAAGATTGAAAAGCATTAGTTGAAATATGCTTCGGAACTTAGCACTTCGTAGGTTGTCGTCCCGATCCTAGAAATATATCCTTAACAGAGAAAGATGGTAGAATGCAGTATTAAATGCGTTACTGCATTCTACCATCTTTCTCACATACATATAACCTCGGTAACTTGATTTGTGACTTGAATTTCTAATTCATTGCTGCCGAGCGCCCGCGGGAATTGTCTGCAAAACCTCGCTATCACTACCTCTGCTATGAGCACATAGATAATTTCCATGATGGTTGTAAGGCATCTAGTTAGACAAATCTTTTAGTGGGTCGTGTGGTATTGGATTAAGGGCCGTGCCTGTCAATCTGACGGTTCGGGCTCGAGTCCCGGTCAGGGAGGTAAAATTTGTATATCCTTAACTATTTTGGAATTCATATTTGATATACATCCTATTACATGATATCGAACCATAACTTACATATCATCAATATCCCTTTTTCCTTCATGTTACCTGAAATCTTTGATCTCATCCAAAACTACTATTGTGCACAAAGAAAACGGAAAATAAAGAAAATTACCTAAACACAAATAAAGACATAAGGAAGAAAACACACCCAAAAAACTATTCACTACATCCTATCGAAATAAATTTCCTTCGTATGCCTTATTCATGTCACCGGAAGACTCACTTCACATTAACACAATTAATTACTTACCATGTTCCGAATCGAACGCGAGAAAAAAGATCAACAAATAGATAAACAGAAAAATAAACTCTTATACATATATGAAATACTACATTACAAAATAAATAGCTAAATAAAAAAAGAGAAAAGAAAAACAAAGAAAGAAAGAAAAGAAAACCCACAATAAAAAAACTCACATCAATAAACGAAGTGATTCTAGTGAAACACGTGCAAGCATCGACTCCCCCCCCCCTTCCTCCCTTCCCCCCCTCCCCCCACCGCCACCTGCTATGCCTCCTACAGCGATGCCGCGAATATCCGGCCGATGTAAACATGCAATGGCGGGAGAGGACCGGCGACGACGAGAGAGCATTGTCGACGTCGTGTTTGTCATCTCTTCTTCTGCTTCTTCTTCGTCTTTTCTGTTTTTATTTATGTTTTTTCCTTTAATCCTTTTCTTCTTCTTTTCTTCTTCTTTTTTTTTTGTAATGCTGTCGTAGTTGTTTTATTGCTGTTGTTTTTGTTGTTGTTGTTCTTCTTCTTCGTCTTCTTCTTTTCCTCTTCTTCTTCCTCTTCCTTTCTTCTTTTTCTTCTTCTTTCACCTTTTTTTTGGTATTGTTCTTCAGATTTTCTTATTTTTTTATTCTTATATATTTCTTTCTTTTTCTCATTCATTTTTTTTCTTGTTCTTGTTTCTTCTTCATTTTACTTGTCTTCTCCTTTTTATTCTTAATTTTCTTCTTCTCCTTCTTTTTCGTGTTCTTCTTTCTCTTCCTCTTCTTGTTTCTTTTCTTTTCCTTCTTCTTCTCCGTTTTTTTCCTCGTCTTCTTCTAGGGAGAGAGAAAGGGAGGGAGGGAGAGAGGGAAGGAAGGAGGTAGAGAGAGAGGGAGGTAGGGAGGGAGGCAGAGAAGGAGGGAGGGAGGGAAGAGGGGAAGTAAGGGAAAAGGAGAGGGCGGGAAGGGTCGTGGGAGGGAGGGAGGAAAGGAAGGAGGGATGATGAGAGGGAAGGAGAGAGAGAAAGAGAGAGGAAAAGTTCGGAAGAGAAAGAGGGAAAGCAAGAAGGAGAGAAGGAGGGAGGGAAGGTCCAGGAGAGAGAAAAAGACAGAGAAAGAGAGAGAAGGAGGGAGGGAAGGTCCGAGAGAGAGAGAGAGAGAGAGAGAGAGAGAGAGAGAGAGAGAGAGAGAGAGAGAAGGAAGGAGGGAAGGTCCGACAGAGAGAGAGAGAGAGAGAGAGAGAGAGAGAGAGAGAGAGAGAGAGAGAGAGAGAGAGAGAGTGAGAGAGGGGGGGAGGGGTAGGGAAGGAGGGATGGAGGGGAGGTGTCACTCACGACTCACTCAGCTGGGCGTGAGTCGTGAGTCGCGGTCCTTTTCGCTAAGTTAATGAGGACTTTTCCGACACCGAGAGCCGACACGTAATATAATTTTTATGGACGCTATAGACAGGTGGTCGGTCGCTTAATGGCGTTTTTTGTTGTTGTTGTTGTTGTCCCTTCGTGTGGGTGTGTGGGTGTGTGTGCGTCCGTGTGTGTGCGTGTGTGTGTTTGTGTGTGTGTGTGTGAATGTTTATTTTGTGTGCTGCTCATTATAGATAAGTCAGTGCATGACCTTTTGTATGATAAGATACGTCAATGTGTTTGCGCTGTCTAATAAGCATATAGTTTATGAGTACAATGTTTTCAATGATCTCTTTCTCTCTCTCTCTCTCTCTCTCTCTCTCTCTCTCTCTCTCTCTCTCTCTCTCTCTCTATCTATCTATCTATCTATCTATCTATATCTCTCTCCCTCTTTCTCTCTCTCTCTCTCTCTCTCTCTCTCTCTCTCTCTCTCTCTCTCTCTCTCTCTCTCTCTCTCTCTCTTTCTCTCTCTCCTCTCTCCTCTCCTCTCTCTCTTCTCTCTCCTCTCCTCTCTTCTCTCTCTCTCTCTCTCTCTCTCTCTCTCTCTCTCTCTCTCTCTCTCTCTCTCTCTCTCTCTCTTCCTCTCCTCTCTCTCTCTCTCCCTCTCTCTCTCTCTTCCTCCCTCTCTCTCTCTCTCTCTCTTCCTCCCTCTCTCTCTCTCTCTCTCATTCTTTCTCTCTCTCTCTCTCTCTCTCTTTCTCTCTCTCTCCTCTCTCTCTCTCTCTCTCTCTCTCTCTCTCTCTCTCTCTCTCTCTCTCTCTCTCTCTCTCTCTCTCTCTCTCTCTCTCTCTCTCTCTCTCTCTCTCTCTCTCTCTCTCCCTCCCTCCCTCTCTCTCTCTCTTTATCTCTCCACCTCTCTCCCTCTCTGTTTTAGATATATGAATTACTTATTATCACGGCGGCTGATACAAAAAAAAAAAAAAAAAAAAGACAAACACACTTGATTCAGAAAGTTTATTGGTGGGAGAAGCAAGATCTTGCAAGTGGAAACCCCCGTGACTCTGAAGGCCGGCAAACTAGACACAAAGTGGTTAGAGGGTCAACCGAGATTAGACGCTCGAGACAGGAGGTGGAAGTGGGGGCGTGAGGGTGTGGGGGAGGGGGGGTGAGGGGGAGATGGGGTCACCATGGCGGAGGAGGTGGCAGTGGGGGAGGGGGGGTGAGGGGGAGATGGGGTCACCGTGGCGGAGGAGGTGCCGGTGGGGGAAGGGGGGAGGGGGTCACCGTGGCGGAGGAGGTGCCGGTGGGGGAGGGAGGAGGTGGAAGTGGGGGTGTGAGGGTATGGGGGAGGGGGTGAGGGGGAGATGGGGTCACCGTGGCGGAGGATGTGCCGGTGGGTGACTTTGAGAGGTTCAAGTCTGGAGCACTATGTGTAAGTGGTCATCATAGGTCATCCTATTCGAGTTTCGTGATGAGTTTTTTTTTTTTTGGGGGGAGGGGGAGGTTGAGTGGGTGTGTGGGGAGGGGGAGGGGGGAGGGAGGAAGGATGTCTTGCGTAATTACTTGGGCGAATATGACCTCCACATGGAAATGGATGTTTTGTTATTTTCTGTTTGTCTGTCTCTATTTCTATATCTTCATTTTATTCTCTCTCTCCTTACCTTTCTATTTATCTATATATTCATATCTTTCTCTTTATCTCTCTCTCTATCTATCTATCAATCTATCCATCTATCTCAGGGAAAGAAAACCTCTAATATTCATACGAAAGAAAAGAACGCCCCAAATCTTTTAAAACATACATCCGCCTAAAGACCAAGCGACCCAAAGCCATTCTATTTCCAAGAGAAACATTTTCATGACGAAACTTCAATTCCCTCGCGAAATGACGTCACTTTCTCTCGTGACATCGTGAAGGCAGCCGAGCAGGAAGACATCAGAATGCCGTCGTCTTTCTTCTTTCTTGTGGCTTCCCTTGACCTGGTCAGAGGAAGGGAGACGCCGGGTAAGGTCACCTGTTGACCCCGTGATGATAGGAGCTTGCTGGGTGAGGCTGGAGTGGCTTTTATTGGGACACGTGATAAGGGGATTTTGTTTGTCTGGTGTGTGTGTGTGTGTTTGTGTGTGTGTGTGTGTGTGTATCTATGTGGCTGGTTTATTTGTTTTTGTTTTTTTGTGGTATGGGTATATCATTCGTTCTTTGCTGTGTGGACGATTTTTTTTTATTATGTGTCTCCTATTGTTAATGTTTGTGTTTGTAGATGTTTGAGTATGTGGGAGTGTGTTTTGTTTGTTGTTAACGGTATATGATTTATCCTTTGGTATGTGTTTGTGATATTTTATTTGTTTTGCGTGCTTTGTTTTATTCATGTCGATGCGCGTGTTTATACTTGTGTATGTTTGTGTTTGTAGATGCGTGTGTATGTTTTTTTTTTTTTAGAATTGTGTTTGTGTGCGTGTATGTGTGCGTGTGTCTGTTTGTCGGCATATATATTGTATGTATAGTATCGTAGTTATTTATTACTGATTCTTTGATAATGAATTAATTCATATCTATGCAGATGTCACTGTACATTTGATCTCACAATAACATTATTCCAGGAGACGTCAAAATCACAGCTACATGTAGTCTTCACATCACACGCTCATGATCTGAATCTCATGACACAATAATCGTTTCTCATGACATTTATATCTCTTGTTGCTCTGTATTTTCTCTGCTAGCATGTTGTTGTTGCTCTTATCACGTCCCCTCTTTCCCCGTGCCAGTTTCTTGAGACCGCTGTCGTCCTTGGCTGAGTGCATAACCACATCCCTAATATCTGTCTCCTGTAGCGCCCATCTCCCTTGCGCCACCTCTCGCCCGCCCTCCCACTGACCCCCCCTCCCTCCCTCCAGGCTGTTACGATGGTAATGGCTCGTCTTACGCCGGCGCCGCCGCCGTCACGCTCTCGGGGCGCCCGTGCCTCTCTTGGGACGACCCGAGGATCAACTCCCTGCAGGGGCGATCGGCGCGGGCGAGGAACTTTGACCTGGGCCTCCTGGGCGCCCACAATTTCTGCAGGAATCCCGACGGAGCCCAGGCACCCTGGTGCTTCGTCGAGCCGGAGGTGGCCGAGCCCTGCGACGTGCCCGCCTGCGACGCCGCCAGGAGTGTCCACGCGCCCGGTAAAGGCCTCGGCGTCGCTCGCCCTCGCGCCCCCTCGCCCGCGGCCGCCCGTGTGTCGCGGGGGGGAGGCATTCGTCCTCATAGATATGCCATTTTTCTGTTGCACAGTTAGCGCGCGATGCACCTCTGGAAGACAGAACTGATTGCTGAAAATCTGAAATCATATTTGTATATCATAAGTTGAATACTGTGAATGCAAAACATGCCAGGAACATTTTTTTTAATGTTCTTCATTACAGAATACTTTCACAAGGAAAAACAAGCGCCAAGAGCTTATATATCCTGACACGAAATCGCCTGAAACTTAAAGAAAAGAAAAACGAATCTAATACCTTCAAAATACCTATAATTTCAGTTTCTCTTTTACCACTCATGCCCTACAGAAGCTTTATCTAACGTCATTGTGTCATCTTTTGTGCTAATATTGTATGGCTTTACTATTCTACGATACAGTTGCTCTTACCTTACTTAGACCACATGGATTTTCCTATGTGGTAATCAGACTGGACGACAATCATACAAACAACATTAAAAAAAAAGTCATCCAAATATTTTTCTTCTTTATTATGACTCTCTTCTTAGTCTCGATTGCAAGTATTGCTACACCTGCAACATCATGCATCGACATTGCTAATACCACCGTTTCCACTACACGTTCGATTGTGTTTATATCAGCAAATACTCTCACACAAGAGGTCGTAACAATGATTTGAATCCAAGACTGTGATATTTCCCTTTGATGTCATTCCATCACGATTTCTTCAACCTTGAAATAACCAATAGACAATCAGACAACAAAATACCTTCATGAAATATAGTTAGTTAGTTATATTCATACATAATACCACCATTATCCTTTCTTTCCTACATAACTACCTCCTTACTAACTAGGTGATTGACTTTTCCCACTCCGCAGAAACGACCCAACGGTCTTCGACGCTCCTTCGCCCTCTCAGTTCAGCCACACGACCTGCTACGTTCACCACCACCCCTTCAACTTCACCTACGACCTCCCGAGCTACGACCACCACCACGAAGGTACATTGTACGACCCCGTGAGAGGACTCTTGATGATGTTTGCACTTCCTTAGCTTAGATGCGTGATATACTGTGGTGATGTTCTTGGAGAGAGCTTTTGGAAACGGCTTGTTGTGATTTTTGTTTGTGTTTTTTTATCTATTAATTATTTGCTTTTTTATTAGATGATCAAGTAAATGCATGAGTTTGGCGGCTGGAAAGTCGAATCTATGGAGTACGTGTATCATTCTTTGTTTCATTTTTACTTAACCTAGAAGAGTCTTTCGTTTGTTGTTGTTTTTTGCCATTTATTTTTTTCTCTTTTTTTTCCCTCGCTCCATCCTCCTTCACTCAAGCCCTCTCTCTTTCATCCTCCCTTCCCTCTCTCCCCTCCCCTCCCCTCCCTCCTACCCTACTTCCCTCTCTCCCCTCCCTCCCCTCCCTCCTACCCTACTTCCCTCTCTCCCCTTCCCCCCACCCTCCTTTACTCTCTGCCTTCTTCCCTCCCCCCTCCCCTCCCCCTCCCCTTCCCACCCACCAACTTCCCTCCCTCCCCCCTCCCCTTTCCACCCACCTTCTCTCCCCCCCCTCTTTCCCTCCCCTGCCTCCCACCTTCCCCATCTCCCCTCCTCCCTTTCTCCCGCCCCTCCCCTCCCTAACCGCCGTTCCCTCTGCCCCCAGATTCGGTGCCAACCCGGGGAACACACCTGCGAGAACGGGGGAGGGTGTGTCCCTCTGAAACAGGTGTGCGACGGGGAGCGACAGTGTCCCAGAGGCGACGACGAGCACCTGTGCAAACGCTATTTGCAAGTGAGTTTGGATGGAAAAATACTTCCCCTCTCTTTTTTCTTTCTTCATATTTGAATGTTATATATATAAATAAATATATATATATTCTTTATTTTTATTTATTCTTTTGTCTGGCAACGTTTTGCAAACTTGAGGCACACAACATGTTTTGAGAGTTTGCTTAGCATTA
>NW_028234428.1:28137847-28140347 GCF_977035675.1 Penaeus japonicus
TATTATTATTATTATTATCCTCATCATCATCATTATCAATATCACATCATTATTATAATTACTATCATTATCATTATCATCATCACAAATAAAAAGAACAACCCTTTCGACATCCGCAGCGACGAGGCGGACGAGCTGTGCGACGACGTCGGAGTGACGCGCCTCGAGACCAAGACGGAGGCGCTGAAGGGGACGACGTCGGGCACCGTGTTCGTCAAGCACCGCGGCCGATGGGGCACCGTGTGCGACGACGCCTTTGACGACAAGCAGGCAAAGGTACAGGAGGGGTGGGTGTCGGGGGAAGGGGGTGGGGGAGTGTCCTCTGGGGGAGGTGGGGTGGGGAGTTGGGGTGGGGGGTTGGGAGGTATGAGGTAGGGGGTAGGGAGGGACTTCGTTGGGGGTCGGGGGAGGGGCCTCTTGGGTAAAGAGGGGGGTTGGGGGTAAAGAGGGATTCCTTGGTGCGGTGGGGGCTGGTTGGTGGGGGGGGAGGGCTGGGGAGGGGCTCCTTAAGGAGGTAAGGGTGGGGGTAGGGAGTGACTCCAGGGGGAGGTAGGGAAGGGTGGGGGGTGGGGAGGGAATTCTTAGGGAGGAAGGATCGCCTGGGGAGGGAGCGAGGAAGGGGCAGTTTGAAGGGGAAGAATGCTTGCCTCCCTGTGATGCCCACCCTCCCATGCTCCCTTCCTCTCCCTCCTACCCCCCTTCCTCCCTCCTCTCCTATCCCCCTTCCTACCCCCCTTCCTCCCACCCCTCCTACCCCTTTCCTCTCTCCCACCCCTCCTACCCACCTCCCTCCCATCTCTCCTACCCACCTTCCTTCCTCCCTTCCTACCCCCCATCCGCCCTCTCTTCCTACCCCCCATCCGCCCTCTCTTCATACCCCCCATCCGCCCTCCCTTTCCCCTCCAACCCCCTACACCCCCACCCCCCCATATAAACGCCTCCCTCTCCCACAGGTGATCTGCCGCAGCCTGGGTTACGACGGCGGGTGGGCGGTGCCTTACCCGCGGGCGTTCTTTGGGCGTGGCGTCGGCGAGGTGCTGGTGGACGAGCCGGAATGCAAGGTAAGACTTATTCTTGGAGTTGGAGTGGAGTTGTTGTAGGTATATATATATATATTTTTTTTTTCTTGTTATAGTTATAGTTCGATTTTTTGTTGTAGTTGGATCATGAGTTTTTGTTGTAGTTGTAGTTGGGATTCTTGCTATTGATATCAGCTGTATGCCATTTTCAGAAAGCATTTGGTATGATAAACAATAAAGGAATTGTAGTGCACAATACGTAAGCTTATGTACACACTGTAAGCATACATATACACATACACTAATAGATACATACATGCATACATAAATAGATAGACATAGATATGTACAGATAAGTAGATATACTGTAGATAGATAGGTAGGTAAGCAGATAAATAGATATAAATTTAGATAGAAATAGATATACTGATATAGATATAGATAGGTATGTGTATATAGAGAGATCAGAAGATATAAATAGATAAGTAAATATAGACAGATAAGTAAATATAGATATAGATAGACAGGTATGTGTGTATCTACCAGCACACATACATACCGAACAAACAATTATATGTACATAAGCAGATAAATAGATATAAATGTAGATAGAAATAGATATACTGATATAGATATAGATAGGTGTGTGTATATAGAGAGATCAGAAGATATAAATAGATAAGTAAATATAGACAGATAAGTAAATATAGACAGATAAGTAAATATAGATATAGATAGACAGGTATGTGTGTATCTACCAGCACACATACATACCGAACAAACAATTATATGTACACATACAGCACATACATACCCTAAAATACCCCCCCCCCACCCATCCACTATCCCTACTCTTACTGACCCCCTTAATCCCCGCCCACTTTGCAGGGTCACGAGTCATGGGTGGGCGCCTGCAGTGGCCTGGTGTGGGGCGTGACGGACTGTGACCACACCGAGGACGTGGGCGTGCTATGCTCAGATCAGGTCAGGGATTCCCTCTGTCCTTCGGGATATAAGGAAGGAGGAAGTGTTTTTTTTTTTTTTTTTTTTTTTTTTTTTTTTATTCTTGACTATTTGTTGATTGATATGGTTGTTTACTTATTTGATTTTTTACGTAACTGATTAATTTATTTATTTGTGTTTCAATTTATTTATGTTTCTATGTATTGGTTTATTTGCTTATCAATTTATTAATTTATATTTCAATTTATTTATCTAACAGTTCATTTCTTTATTCGTTTTGTCACTTATTCATTTGTTTGTTCATCTTTTTAATCTATCACGTTTTGATTAATTTGTAATCCTTTTATCAATCTATTCATCTACATCTTATTAATTTATTTGTTCACTTATTGATTTATGTCTATATTCATTTAACTATCGATATATTTATTCATCAATTCCTTTGTGCCTATTTATCTATTTATCAATCATCTTTATTTATTAGTTTTTATTTAGTTGTATGTTTTCCTTCCTCAATT
>NW_028234428.1:28145347-28157847 GCF_977035675.1 Penaeus japonicus
ACCACCACCACCATCCATCACCACCACAACCACCATCACCAACCTAACCAAATAACCATCCACCTGACCACAACTTTCCCACTTTCCATCGTTCTATTTCTCATTGTTACAACCTTTCCTCCCCTATCCCTAACAGGACTTCCAGATCGAAAAGTTGTGGGTTCACGACGAGTTCGACACGACCGTAGAGTTCAACAATGATATCGCCGTTCTGAAGGTGGCCAGGAAGAACGGCCGAGGCATAAGGTCGGTAGCGTTCGGATGAGAGAGTTGGTTTTGTTGTCATAGAGCTGGTTTTTTTTTTTCACTTGTTTACGGTGGGAGAAGCATGAGCTATGAGCCACGAGGATAAACGAAAAGAAGAAAAGATATGTAAAGAACGAAAAAAAAAAAAAAAAAATGTGTGTGTGTGTGTTTATGTGTGTGTCTGTATGTGTGTGTGCATTTTTAAGAGATAATAGATACAAATTAGCATTAGAAGAAATCGTCGAAGTATCACTAAATAGCCAATGCAGTGAAGAACTGTTCCCTCAGAGAACAGGGTGGTATGACTGTAGAAATCATGGGCAGTGAATACTCAGTTCTTTTGAAAATTGTTCCCGTAGAGGTACTCGCATCACATATCAGGGTCATTCAAAACACAAAAGGCGTTTTATTAAATTAGAGGTAATCATCTCGACTACAAAGGAAAGTGCACACTTGGGTAACTGGGTTAACGAAAGAAAATGTTCATCTTTATGAGTGATTTTCTAAACGGCAAACTGAGATCAAAGCCTATTTAGATCAGATAAATGACACCAAGTGATCTCGAAATGCTTTCAGAGGATTCAGAGATAAAGACCAAATAGCTACACGCACAATGAGATAACGTGTCACCTATTATTTGGAATCCAAAGTTTCCAAAGGATCATTTTAGGGGATAAAAGATTCCAAATAACATAACGAGGAAAAAAAACTATATATAATATATAAATAAATATATATATATATATATATATATAAATATATGTTTTTTTTCCTCGTTATATATATATATATATATATATATATATATATATATATATATATATATACATACATACATATATATGTATATATATATTTTTTTCATATATAACTCTGGGAGATGCCTATATCCAAATTACTTTAAAAGAAAAAAATCAAAATAATTCCAAGTAATTCTCCAGGAGTAAATAGCTCTTAAGTGATCCTAACTGAATAACAGGCCACTGACTCCCGAATGCCTCTCGCCACAGGTTCGGCAGGAGCGTGCAGCCCGTGTGCCTTCCGGAGGAGAATGCCCGCTACACGGCCCTCTCCGGCTGCAGCATTTCGGGCTGGGGGACGACTTCGGAGCGAGCACCGCCCATCCCGCAGGTTCGATGTCGCTCTCTCTTCCTCCCTCCCGTGTCACTTGTGTCCTGTTGTTTCGCTGTTCTAGATCGGGAAAGTGGTTTATTTTGTCCTAAAGTATCAAGTGGTTTATTCTGTCCTAAAGTATCAAGTGGTTTATTCTGTCCCAAAGTATCAAGTGGTTTATTCTGTCCTAAAGTATCATATCATTCTCCCTCTTGATATATTATAACTTTAGTGTCTCCTGCTTTTTCTGATCGATTTTCTCCTTCGCCAGAACATCCCGAGGTCGGGCGAGGTGCAGGTGTACGACATGTCGGTGTGCACGGGCGCGGATCGGTACGGCCAGTTTGAAGTGACGTCGGGCATGGTGTGCGCCGGCCACCTCGACGGCCGCATCGACACGTGCACGGGCGACTCCGGAGGCCCTCTTACGTGCGTGGCGAACGGGCGGCACGTGCTCTACGGCATCACGTCCTGGGGCAAGGGGTGCGGGCGCAGAGGGCAGCCGGGCATGTACACGAAGATCACAAAGTTCCTCAGGTGGATCCATGACATCGTTGTCTGAGCGCGGCGAGGCTCTGGCGCCCGAGGTTCTTCGAGGTTCTTCGAGGTTCTTTGAGGTTCTTTTCGGACGCTCGAGTGGCACTTGGAAGACGGGAAGAACGACGCTTCTTCCATGAAGATAACTGACGAGATGAAGAAAAAGTGACGAGTCGTTTCAGGTGTTCCATTTGGTGAAACGAACCCAAACTTTGGCTCTGACTTTTATAAAGGATGATGCCCCATTGATGTATACTGACGACTGCGTGTGTGTGCTGGTGTGTATGCAAGAGTTACGTTGTATACCAAACGACCATATCAATGAAAAATAATGTTTTTGTGTATTAAATGAAGGGAGAAAAAAAAGATATTTGGTACATGTCGTCTTCCCAATATCCCATGCAGGTATGACCGGTGCGATGTGAAAAGGAATAACAAAAGAGTATATATGTGTGACCTTGTTTCTTCCCGACTTTTATTATACAATGAAAAAAAGAGGAAAATAATGTGAGTGATACGAAGTGAAATGCAAATCACAAAAGATGTACCACCACAATGTGCAATGAGTGTTTTGAAAGTCCCCCACGAAGTATTTTAAGATATCCCAGTATTATGATGCATTAGCGAACAAAGGGCATTTAGATACAATAACTAGTGTCTAGAGGAGGAACTAAAGGATTTCTCTCGGTGGTAGTTCGAAGGGTGACAAGTACCTCCTTGCTATCTCGAAGAAATTCAAAGAAATCTAGCAATTATTTTTTGGATCATCGGTAGTTTTTCCTCTCGTAAAGAAAAGTAAAGAAATACATGGATGAACTGAATACAAAGTGCCTGTGAGTTCTCGTCATGTATCGGCCAGTAGAGAGAGCATGTGACGTTACTCCTTCTGTTTGATTGCCTGTTGGTTTCTGTTTAACAGCTCATTACCACTGCACCCATTCGTCCACGTCTCGACAGGAACTCTGTTACCCGTGGAACACTTTTTGGATGTCATCCATAACGTCACTGTAAACGTGTCTTTGTTTTTGTGTATGTCGTCCTCCTCAAAACGATGCTTGAAGATGTGTCGTTATCGCGTGTATTGTTTATTTATGAACACGTCGTGGCAATACGGACAACAGGTAGACTTTTAGACTGACTGTTCTCTCTCTCTCTTCCTCTTCCTTTTCTCTCTCTCTGTCTCTTCCTCTTCCTTCTCTCTCTAGCTGTCTCTTCCTCTTCCTTCTCTCTCTCGCTGTCTCTTCCTCTTCCTTCTCTCTCTCTGTGTCTCTTCCTCTTCCTTCTCTCTCTCTCTCTCTGTCTCTTCCTCTTCCTTCTCTCTCTCTCTCTCTCTCTCTCTCTCTCTCTCTCTCTCTCTCTCTCTCTCTCTCTCTCTCTCTCTCTCTCTCTCTCTCTCTCTCTCTCTCTCTCTCTCTCTCCTGTTTCGGATTTCTTTGATTTCAACCCTTCTCCAGTGTCTTTCAAAGTTGGTCATATATTTATCATTTGTGTAAGATCTTAATTTGCGTGCAAACTAATTATGTGTCGTATTTAATGCTCATCATTCCTTTATTTACATGTTGTGTGGTTTTTATTTGTGAGGATAAAATCATATAAAAAGGTTGTTTCAAAAAAAAAAAAAATGTGTTTAGAGAATTCATTTCTTTTTTTTTTAGCATTTTTTTCATGGATATTATAGTTTTAGAAAAAAAATCATGCTTTGTTATGATTAAAGATTCTCACGATGTCAAACAATGTATGGTATTTCTTATACAATACATGTCTCTTTTTTATATATATATGGAAAAGCTATGTGTCAAATAGCTGCCAAAGAATGCATTTTTGTGTGTTTAAAATTTGGAACAGATTTTGTACATGTCTCGTCTCGGTTGCGTGTGAAAAAAAGAAGAAAAAAAAAAAGATAAGGTTTTCTTTTTCAATCAAAGAGAATATGCGTTTTGTTGTGGTTAGATGACGACGATATAAATTTGGAAAATCATTTTGAATGTTTTGAGAAAGTAATTTAGTTGATGTTTAGTTAGTTATGACTCAGGATGTTGTTGGGCATTTGTTTATGCTGTGGTTCTGCGTGTTGACACTTGCAGAACCATTTATTATTCTTGTTATTGTTGAACTCACTGTCATGATAGGCGCGGTGTTGCCATCACGTAGGTTTAGGATTTTTGTTATAACGAATCGACCCAAGTTGTTTATTTGTTCAATAAACAAACATTTCTTTTTTCCCTTGATTTTTCTTTTTGTCTTTAAGTTTTATCTCATCCTAAAAAAAAAGAAGAAAAGATACTGATAAATATATTCTATTTTTGTCAAATAATTATGATGATGATGATGATGAGCATTGTAGTAACAATTATAACGAAATTATAATCATCATCGTGATAATAAACTCAATAATAATAACAATGAGGATAATGGTAATAATATTAACAATGATTATCATGATAATAATAACAACGATGATGATAATAATAATATCAACGATAATGATAATAATAAAAATAATAATAATAACAAGGATAAAATCGGAACATCAAACTCTAAAACTCTTTTTTTATTAATTCATAAAGAATCATTCACATTGCAATGACACAGATGATAAATAATGCAATCTGAGCAAGAATCACCCACACCAAGATTCTCTCCAACACATCAACCACTGAACCAGCATCTTCAATTTTCTTATCTCACAGAAGATAAGATAATGACGTCATTAATCTAACTCAAAGATGAACCGTAATGTTATAATGAGGAAAGTGGAAAGGAATATATGATAATTACGTCAATTATAATGAGGAAAGTGGAAAGGAATATATTATAATAATTACGTCAATTATTATGAGGAAAGTGGAAAGGAATACATTATGATAATTACGTCAATAAATATGTAGTTTTTTTTAAAGAGTTGCAATTGCAGTTGCGATGAATATGATGATAAATCAAGACGAAGAATAATGCTAAGGGTAATGATGATAATAATGGTGAATGGATAATGCAGATAATTGTGATGATGATGGTGATGGTGGTTATGATAATCTGAATAATTGTAATGATAGTAACGATAATTATAAGAATGATAGTGATAGTAGTGATGATGACGAGAGTGATAATAATAATAGTAGTGATAAAATGGTAATAACATTAATACTGATAACATTTAGTAATGGTGATATTGATAAAAAAGTAGTAATGATAATAACAATATTAACTATAACTATAATAATGATTCCGATTGTAATGAAGGTAAAAGTATTGATTATAATAATGATAAACGTATTAATAAAAATAATGATAAAAGTATTGATAATGATACTGATAACAATAATAAAAATAATAAAAATAATAATGACAATAATAGTAATGATGATAATAATAATGATGATGATAATAATGCATCCGATTACAATAATAATGATAATGAAACTAAAGATATAATGATAATGAAAATAATAATGCTAATACTATTGCCAATCATAAAACCAGTATCAGGCAGACAGTATCTCATAGAATCAAATATGATAAATAAACATTCGTGTTAATGTAAAGCAGTCATGACAACGGTGTACTGTATGAAAGAGTAACAGTGGTTTACCCCCTGCCAGTACCCTTGCATTTGGTCCGTTTCACACGCATCGAATTTTCGCCGTCTGCTGTGCACGGTAGGAACCCGTGTATTTAAAGAACCATTGGCATCAATGAACGTTTTCACACGCGTCGATCAAAACAAAACTCGTTCACGGGTAACGTGGTCACTACGGGGCCCTTTTCAACACTTTTTTTTTTTTTTTTTTTTTTTTTTACCAGTCCACGGCGTGAAAAGTACATAAGATGCAATGACCCGCTCTTGAGATTTTTTTTTTCTTTTTTTTTACCGTTCGAATATAATTTTGGGGACGGGTGGCTTTCAGTTTTCGTTACATGGCGGCTTTTCCCGTCTACGGTTGACAGCAAAAAATCGATACATCTGTAAGAAACTTATGATAAAACATATGATCAATGGTGATCCTTGCGGAGAGTACGGCGGACGGTGAAAAATCGTTGCGTCTAAAAAGGGCTTTTCACTGTTTCACTGTTTCAAGATAGCTTCATATTGAGCTTGGTTTTGTTTTAGAATATTTATGAGGACTTTTGTATTGGTTTAGGTTGTAATCAGATGTATTATCTGATTTATCATGATCACTTTTTAAATTCTCTTTCAGACCATTCACATACACTATTTTACAATAACACCCCCATCCTTCTACTATTCTCAATCTGTTCTTTATATAAAAACTGACAAACAAATCTGTCCAAAAATAAGACAAATATTAAAAAAAAAGAGTTAAACGAAGACTAGATCATGAGACCGCATGTTGCCAGCCACTTTCAGTCACTTTTTCCAGTCACTTTCAGCCGATCACAGGCACTTTTTTCCAGTCACTCGAGGACTTGGGTCATGTTGCCGGCTTGGCTGGAAGGGTGACTTCGCAGAGGGCCTTCCTGAAGCCGCTTCAGGCTATGTGCAGCAGCTCGGAGGAGTAGTAGTCGTAGTCCGGGATTTCGTCGCTGAAATACCTGCTGAGAGAACGCGTGCTTTTAGATTTTAATAAGGTAAATGCATATCTCTATGCATAAAAGCGCACAAACATGCCCAAATTAATGCATAAGTACATAAATACAGGCATAAATACATACATGCGTATCCTAATGAAAAATGACAGTAAGAAATAATTTGGTTCGTGTTATTTGATCCAAAATCTTTGACACATTTGAGGATATTTTTATGATCTATGATAATATTATTTTCAAATCGATAATGACCCAGGTTAGTTCTCTCTCTCTCTCTCTCTCTCTCATTCTCACTCTCACTCTCGCTCTCACTCTCACTCACTCTTATCCTTATCTTCTCCTTCTCCCTCCTCCTCCTCCTCGTCCCACTTACCTCTCCATATTATGAGGATGCGAATGTGCCTGGATGGTGTTCCCTGTATTGTCATACTGCCCATAGGTCTCGCAGTGGTCCCCCGCTCCCCCCCCTCCACCTCCTCCTCCCCCGCCATTTTCAGCCTCCGGGCCGCGCTGGAAACTGAACGGCCATGTCTGAAAGGCAATGGGAGACCGTATTAGAGAGATAGATATATTGATACGAGAGTTTAAGGACACGCATGCTTACGCACGTATGTCTATGTACAGACAGGCACCTACTCAATTCACCTGATGTACAAACACAATGAAAAAGGGATGTTTTGTTAGAGTGACAGACATGCAAATACACACGCGTTCATATGAGTAGATAGTTCAGAGAGCAGGCATACAAATACGCAGGCATACAAATACACACACACATGCACACGTGTACATACAGTTTCCCATCCATTCACCTACCAAGACACACACAAACACATATACATTATTGCTAAAACAGCAGTGCTAGATAAAGATATAATGATAGCAAATTATATTGTCATTATTTTATTTTCTATTTTCAGGATGAACATAGAATGAATAATAATTTGACTAAATCACAGGATATTTTACTTCATTCTACAAAGGTTACGCTGTCTTGAAGTAGCTGTGTTTTGCGAATTACATTTAAAGAAAAAATATCTTATCAATGGTGTACTTAAGAATAGGTTTGCGGAAACTGATAGATTGTGAAAACGAAAGTGGAAGATGAATTAAGAATCTGTCCTCTATACTGAATGAATAAGCATAAGTCATAAATGATAGTGAAAATAATCAACATATTATCCGCATTCATCAAATATACACTTTCTCTTATCATGTCATCTTAGCCTTTCCGGATGTAGCTCCAAATAAAAGAAAAAAAGGGAAAAAATAATTATGATGGGAAACAAAATAACCATATTCAATTGTCTCGAAAGGTAGAGAAATTCCCTGACAAGAGAGTTACGGACGTAAATGAAAAAGAAAAAAATATATATATAGAAAAGAAAAGAAAAAAAGAGAAACGGAAATATGGAAAAAGGGAGAAAAAAAAAACATACTCGACAGGTGGAGACAGTCGGCAGAGCAGGAGTTACGAGCGTAAATGTTTACACGACGGAAGAGGGCGCGGGACAACGATATTTCAGTTCCGTAAACAAAATCTTGTCGCTTTTGTTCTTTTTTTTCGATGGGGGGGTTATCGTGCGTGTGGTTTGTTTACAGTGCTTGAGTATCATAGATTTAGACATGAGATAAAGAGAAAGAGAGGGAGAGAGAAAGAGAAAGTATGCGTGTTTGTGTGTGTGTGTGTGCGGGCGTGTGTGTTTGTGTGTGCGTATGTTTGTGTATATGTGTGTGTGTTTTTTGTGTGTGTTTGTGTGTGCGTGTTATATGTATATGTTTACGTGTACGTGCCTTACGACAATTAATGAATAAATAAATGCGACAAGACAGAGTAAGTAAGATAAGAGACACGGCCGGCGTCAGACCGAGAGTGCCTCCAGCTGCTCTTGTTGTCTCTGGCACCTTCGACCTGGCACCCTCCCCCCATCCCCCTCCCCCTCCCCTCCCACCCTTCCCTAACCCTACGCCTTCCTCTTTCCTCTCTCTTCCCCTATTCCCTCCTTTCTCTCTCATTCCTCCCTCTCCTCTTTCTCTTTCTTCCTCCCCCTTTCCCCTTTTCTTTCTTTCTCTCCTTCTTCTTCCTCCTCCTCCCTCGATTCCTTCTTCTCTCTCGTTTCTCCATCACTTCCTTCCATCCCTCCTCTTTCTCCTTCTTCTCTTCCATTCCTCACTCCCTCCTCTCTTGTCTTCTTCCTCCCTTCTTCCGCTCCCTCACTTCTTTTCCTCTTTCTTATTTCTTTTTTCCTCCCTCCTCCCTCCTCCCTCATCTCCCCCCACCTGATTACTCCCTCATTTTTCTCTCTCTCCTCCTTCTTCCTTTATCACTTCTCCCTCCTTTCTCCCCTTTCTCTTTTCATGATATTGTTTTCTTCATCACAGACTTTATCATTATTATTGTTATCACTGTTGTTATTATTATGATTATTATTGTTATCATTACTGTTGTTAGTATCATTATAATTATTATCATTATTATTATCATTATTGTCTTTATTATTATCATTATTATTATTATTATTATTATTATTATTATCATTATTATTATTATCATTATCATTATTATCATTATCATTATTATCATTATTATTATTATTGTTATTGTTGTTGTTATTATTATTATCATTATCATCATTATCATTATTATTATTATTATTATTATTATTATTATTATTATTATTATTATTTTTATTATTATTACTACTATCATCATTATCATTATCATTATCATTATAATCATCATCATCATTATTATCATAATTATTATTATTATGATTATCATTATCATTATAGTTATCATTTTCATTATAGTTATCATTATCATTATAGTTGTCATTATTACAGTTATCATTATCATTATAGTTATCATTATCATTATTAATAGGAGTAGTAGTAGTATTGTTGCCATTAGCATTATCATCCGCATTAGGATTAATATCATCATTCACATTATCAATTTTCATAATCATCATCATTACTATCATATCATCATCATTATCGTCATTAATGCTGATGATTGCCATAGCAATGGTATGAATAATGAGAAGAATGATATTAACCATACGAGAAGAATATGATCATAATAATTGTAATAACAATTATGACAATACCAACAAGCACATAAATAACAGCATAATAATAGTAATCATGATGATAGTAATGACAATAGCAACAGTATTGATAATGATAATGATAACAATAAAGATACTAATAATGAAATAAAAAATACCAACAATGATAATGATGAAATAATGAACATGATAATGAGGATGATGATGGTAATGATTATAGGGATTATAATAATAATAATAACAATAATAATAATAATAATAATAATAATGATAATAGTAATGATAATAATAATAATAATAATAATGATAATGATAATAATAATGGTAATGGTAATGATAAAGTTGATATATGATGATGGAAAGGATGATTATAACAATGATGATACTGATAATAATGACGATGATAATGACAATTATGATAACAACAATCCTAACGATAGTAATCGTAATAGTAAGATTATGATAATGATTATAATGGTAATAGTAAAAGTAAGGGTAATAAGGGTGATGATAATCACAATGATAATAATGATATAAAAATAATGATGATAGTAATGATACTATAACAATGATGATAATAAAGATAGTAATGTTGATAATATCTTAATGATAATAGCAATAGTTGTGATAATGATGATAATAATAATAATAATGACAATAATGATAATAATGATAATAATAATAATAATAATAAGGACAATAATAATAATAATGATGCTAATAATGATGCTAATAATAATGATAATGACAATAATGATAATAATGATAATGATGATAATAAGGACAGTAATAATAATAATGATGATAATAATGATAGAAATAATATTGACAAAAATAATACTAATGCTAGTAATACTGATAATAATAAAAACAATAATTATCATTATCATGATATTAGTGGTGATAATCATAATGATAACTTATATTAATAATAGTGATAATGATACTAATACGGAAAATGATAATGATGATAATGATAACAATGATGACAACAGTGGTCATAATGATAAGAATTTTGATAACAGTGATGATGATGATGATGACTTTGATGATAATAATGACATTAATACTGATGATAGTGTTACTATACAAATTCATAATGATTGTGATCATTATAAAAATGATAAAACTACTGATGATAAAAACAATAATGATATCAACGATGATAACATAAACGATAACAAGCCTTAAGAAAAAGAGTACATAAACAGAGCTTTAAACAGACAAACATGAAAGAAAGAAAGAAAGTTACCGCCGACATCAAAAGCATTTTAGTTTTAGTCCCGCGGTCTCTCTCAAGTGTTACTTCCGCCCTTTTTCCACGCTCGGTATATACAATTCTCTTCTATTATTCTTAAGTTCTTTTTCATTTTCTTCCTTTGAATTATCATCATAGATCTTCACCCTCTTTCTTTTTATATTATTATTATTATTATTATTATTATTATTATCAATGTTATTCCCTTTTTTCCTGTTTTTCTTCCCTTTCTTCTTTTTCGGTAAAAAAAAAAAAAAAAAAATCTTTCACTCTTTTTCCTTCTTCCTCGCTCCCCTTTTCTATATTCTTCAACCCTCATCCCTTTCTCCTTCCTTTTCGCTTTCTCACTCTTACCCTTCCACCAGCTTCCCTTTCTCTCTTTCTTATTCCTCCTCAACCATTTTCTTACCCCCCCCCCCTGCTCCCTTCTCCCTCCTCTTCTCCCATTCCTCTCTTTCCCTTCCCTTGCTGCTCCTCTTTCTCCCTTTTTTTCCCTTCTCTCCAACATCCCCTCTCCTCTCCCCCTCTTCCTCCCTCTTTTTCTCTCCTGCTCTTCCCTTTACCTTTCCCCCTCCCCCCTCTCCTCTTCCTTTCCATCCCTTCGACTTCCTTCCCATCCCTTCGACTTCCTCCCCATCCCTTCGACTTCCTCCCCATCCCTTCGACTTCCTTCCCATCCCTTCGACTTCCTTCCCATCCCTTCGACTTCCTTCCCATCCCTTCGACTTCCTCCCCATCCCTTCGACTTCCTTCCCATCCCTTCGACTTCCTTCCCATCCCTTCAACTTCCTTCCCATCCCTTCGACTTCCTTCCCATCCCTTCGACTTCCTTCCCATCCCTTCGACTTCCTTCCCATCCCTTCAACTTCCTTCCCATCCCTTCGACTTCCTTCCCATCCCTTCGACTTCCTTCCCATCCCTTCGACTTCCTTCCCATCCCTTCGACTTCCTTCCCATCCCTTCGACTTCCTTCCCATCCCTTCGACTTCCTTCCCATCCCTTCAACTTCCTTCCCATCCCTTCGACTTCCTTCCCATCCCTTCGACTTCCTCCCCATCCCTTCGACTTCCTTCCCATCCCTTCGACTTCCTTCCCATCCCTTCAACTTCCTTCCCATCCCTTCGACTTCCTTCCCATCCCTTCGACTTCCTTCCCATCCCTTCGACTTCCTTCCCATCCCTTCAACTTCCTTCCCATCCCTTCGACTTCCTTCCCATCCCTTCAACTTCCTTCCCATCCCTTCGACTTCCTTCCCATCCCTTCGACTTCCTTCCCATCCCTTCGACTTCCTTCCCATCCCTTCGACTTCCTCCCCGCCGATATACAAACACTTTTCAATATTTCTTTTACAAAGTCTTTATGGCTACCGTGACCTCCCGTTGCCTGCTCTTCAGACTGGAGATACAACACACCTGCACCAAAGACCGGGGGGGGGGGGGGGGGAGGGGGGGGGGAAGGGACGATAGGAGGAGAGGGGAGAAGAGGGGAGGGGAAGGAAGAGGAGGGAGAGAGGGAGGGCGGGTGGGAGGGACGGAGGGAGAGAAGGAGTAAGTGAGTATGTGAGTGAGTGAGTGAGTGAGTGAGTGAATGAGTGAGTAAGTGAGGGAGGGAGGGAGGAAGGGGAGGGGGGAGGGAGAGAGCGAAAGAGAGAGATAGAGTGAAATTAGATCATTGCATATATTTCCCCTCGTGTTGTGTCCAAAGGCACTGAATTCATCAGTCAAGGCAAA
>NW_028234428.1:28192847-28202847 GCF_977035675.1 Penaeus japonicus
AGTTTGCTGACATAAATCTGGTATATATCACACATGGATTCACACTTGGCTTTGTGCAGTGTATTTAATTTTTTCTATCTATTAGTCAGGAACCAATTCACAGTATTTGTGAATTTATTGTAGAAGTAAAGATCGGTCATGACATTATTTATAAAGGTGAGATGACAGATCTCTATGAAGAATATAAGCTGATGAATGTATTTGATTTTTAGCGTGAAAATGACAGAAATTGAAATGATAGAACTTGTTATTAGATTTAGAAACATTTCTTTAAAAACAACACATACCAGTAACATAATACACATTTTATTTGGAGATGTCTTCTACCATGTTTTTTTTATTATTGTTTTACATATTGCATACAATAGTTTTTGGTTTATTATACTTTTTTGTTTATCATATAGATAAAGAGAAGAGAGGTTATTTTGTCAGTCATTGATAAATGCATGAAGGTAAAGTATTTGTTTTTACTTTACAGTATTCCTTTTGCAGATTATATATTCTGGCTATATCTCAACACTTTCTTCCATTCTATTTGGGTGCACAGTTGTAGAGTCAGATATTAATACTTGAAGATTATGTAATGAAAGGACATTTTTAAGATGAATGTTGACCACACTGTAAATTATTGTAAAAGGACTGCACAAAGAACAGTGGCACTATCAGTATTTGGCAATATCAGTAATTATTAGTGTTACATAAATAAAGACTATGAATAAAATAGGAAATTTCTGAGAAGACACCAGAGCATCACCCACTGGTCTTGAGCCAACTTGTACCACTTCCATGTCTGTTTCTCTCTAACAAAAAATATTAAACCTTGACACAATAGAGCTTGTAGACCTCTCTGGAACCTAAGAAACCACCCCAAGTTCTATCTTACCAGGATATATATATACATCTTACCAGGATATATATATATATATATATATATATATATATATATATATATGTATATGTATATGTATATGTATATATATAAAGGCTTGGTGGCCTTTGCTGAAGCCTATAGCATGGAGGCCTTGGAGATTATTTGATGCTTTGCCACTGTCAAGTTATACTACAGATTCTAGGCCATCCACAATCATAACAAGCTTCAAGTTGATTGATAGAAAACTGCTGTATAGATATATTCTTCAATGTAATTTTCATTACTATATAAATATTTTTTGGTAGGGAGAAACATCCCAACTTTATTTTTAGGATATTCTATGAACTTTGGTAAAAAAAAATGTACAAATAAATATAAACCACAGTAAGTAAAATTCATGCCTTTGTTTAGACGTTTCAGAACAGGACGTAGCAAGCTGTAACGTCAAGATGGGACGTATATTTCTGGAGCACATAGGCGGAACAAGATTGTTTTCTTGCGCCACCTGCTACACTGTCCTCACAAATCGCACTGAACTCATTTCCACTCGCTTCACTGGAGCTACAGGGCGTGCTTTTCTCTTCAAACGTGTGGTGAATTTGACTTACAGGTAAAAGAGAAGGGTAGATTGTGGTACATAATGACATAGATTGTGTGAGGGGGGGATTGTATGAATGTATTTGATTTATTAATTTCCTCTCTATCTTTCTCTATATTTCTCTTTATTTTACTTTATTTCTCTCTCTTTCTCTTTCTCTCTCTTTCTCTCTCTCTTTCTCTTTCTCTTTCTTTCTCTTTCTCTTTCTTTCTCTTTCTCTTTCTTTCTCTTTCTCTTTCTTTCTCTTTCTCTTTCTTTCTCTTTCTCTTTCTTTCTCTTTCTCTTTCTTTCTCTTTCTCTTTCTTTCTCTTTCTCTTTCTTTCTCTTTCTCTTTCTTTCTCTTTCTCTTTCTTTCTCTTTCTCTTTCTTTCTCTTTCTCTTTCTTTCTCTCTCTTTCTCTCTCTCTTTCTCTCTCTCTTTCTCTCTCTCTTCTCTCTTCTTTCTCTCTCTTCTTTCTCTCTCTTCTTTCTCTTTCTTCTCTCTCTCTCTTCTCTTTCATTTTCTTCTCTCTCTCTCTCTCTTTCTTCTCTCTCTGTCTTCCCTCTCTCTCTCTTCTCTCTCTCTCTCTCTTCTCTCTCTCTCTCTCTTCTCTCTCTCTCTCTCTCTCTCTTCTCTCTTTCTCTTCTTTTTCTCTCTCTTTCTCTCTTCTTCTTTTTCTCTCTCTCTTCTCTTTCTCTTCTCTCTCTTTCTCTCTCTCTCTCTCTCTCTCTCTCTCGCTCTCCTCTCTCACTTCTCTTCTCTCTCTCTCTCTCTCTTCTCTCTCTTCTCTTCTCTCTCTCTCTCTCTTCTCTCTCTCTCTCTCCTCTCTCTCTTCTCTCTCTCTCTCTCTCTCTCTCTCTCTCTCTTCTCTCTCTTTTTCTCCTCTCTCTGCTCTCCTCTCTCTCTTTCTCTGTTCTCTCTCTTCTCTCCTCTCTCTCTTTCTCTCTCTCTCTCTCTCTCTCTCTCTCTCTCTCTCTCTCTCTCTCTCTCTCTCTCTCTCTCTCTCTCTCTCTTCTCTCTCTTCTCTCTCTCTTTCTCTCTTTCTCTCTCTCTCTCTCTTCTCTCTCTCTCTCTCTCTCTCTCTCTCTCTCCCCTCTCTTTTTCTCTCTCTCTTTTTCCTCTCTCTCTCTCTCTCTCTCTCTCTCTCTCTCTCTCTCTCTCTCTCTCTCTCTCTCTCTTTACTCATATATATACATACATATAATACATATATATATATATATATATGTATATATATATATATATATATATATATATATATATATATATATATATATATATGTATTATATATATATATATATATATATATATATATATATATATATAAATAATGAAATCCTCCCGCCTCTCTCTCACTCTCCCTTTCTGTCCTTCTTGCAAGTAGATCTGAAAGCCATTTATTTTACACAGTGAAGTGCAAGACAGAGTGATGTTGACAGGACGTCACATGGTCCGTGATGTTTCCTGCAAAAATTGCAGTGCGAAGCTGGGCTGGATATATGAATTTGCAACAGAAGACAACCAGAGGTGAGAAAAGATAGGTTCCTGACTTCTATCTGCTCCATATATAGATGCAAAAAGACTTTTAAGAAATGATTACGGCCCATTTTTAGAATATTATCAGCTGTCAGCCTTTTGATTCAAGGAAAATTACTTCTGGACATTGATTCCATTTGCAGGTACAAGGAAGGCCGTGTCATTCTGGAGAGAGCCCTTGTCACCGAATCAGATGGCTTCGAGGAACATATAGGGGACGATTAAGGTGGTAACAAACACCGTCGCTCAATTCAGAACCTTCGACCAAACAAACTCTTCGTGGGGAATAAATATATCCTTGTAAACTATTTAAGTGTGCATGGCATAGGGTGGTCCTTCCATCTCTCTCTTTTCCTTTTTTTCTTTCTTTTTTGCTCTTGTTTCTTTTATCCCCCCTTGACCACATGAATATGAATATTACACGTGTTTCTTGATAACGTGAATGCTTTTACTTAGCATTTGTATTTAGCACTAACCTTTATCTCCATATAGCTTTTATATATGTATCCTCTTTTTTTCTTTCTTTTTTTTTCTTTGCTGTTTGATCTCAATCATTGTTCCCCCCCCCCCTTTTTTCTAACTCATGGATTCATTTTAGATTTTGTTTTTTCATCTATGAACTGTAGAGTTCATTCCCAGTTTTAGTCCAAGTGATAGAGAATAGAATATCTTCAAACTTGGCACAAACTGTTATTCCTGTGATATATTTAAGGATGATTGTAACAAAGATATAATGTTTTGTAGTTGCTTGTGTGCTTATATGTCATGGAATGTAAAACTTTGTTTTTTTTTTAAGTTAATCGTAAATAACCAGGCCATCATTTCTTTTCTTCTGTCTCACTTTCAAAGTTTATTTTTGGTCCTTTATTTGAAGAAAAAAAAATCAAAGAAAGAGCAAAGAAATGGTGTTCTTCATTCTGTGTAGTTACGTTGTCTTGTTCATTTATTCCTACATACTCTAAAAAAAAAAATATGTTAATAGTGTTATAAAAGTAAAGATGATATTTGAAACCTGTAACAAAAAAAAAAAAGATCAGAAAAGAGTGGATCTGTTTTATTTTTGACAATGAAATCGCTGTCAATTGTTTTAATAGATTTAAACCATAAACCACCTTGTATTTTGTGATAAAAGGTCCTTTAAATGATACTCAGTGTACTTCTAACTACCCCATCATTTTCAGATAGCTTGTTTAGTCATGAACTAATCATTACTCTTCAGGGAAAATTTGTGAAGTGTTTCACTTTCAGATCTTAAGATGAACTTGTCTCTCAGTTCAATGTTCAAGAATGATTACATAAGATATTGGCCTATCTTGCCAATCTCCTTCAGTCCTGAACAAAGAGGCCTCACAAAGTTAAAGTAGCATTTTATAGCTTTTAAATTTAAAATGATGATAAAGTTATAAAGACAAAGTAATGACTAGATGTGCAATGTATATCTCAAAAGTATTCACTGAATAAGCTAGCATTTCTGAATAGGCTAGTGTTTCTCCTTTATCTATATCAGAAAATAGAATAGAGTATTTCAAGTATAATCTTTCATCATCTGACAGTAGGATTATTTTGAGAATATATGTACTTTTATACTAAGCATAATTTATTAGTGTATCAGTGTATAGTGAAGGTATGATATTCACAGGTCATTTGTAAGTTGAAGTAAACAGGTTTGTGTTCTGCTCTGTGCAGGAAATATGAACATTATTTTTTACATATTTCTTTAATTAGAAGTTTACTGGTGGTGTTATTATTTGAGTGTGTTTTATTTTAAGTTTTTTTATTGATTTTGTTTATATATATAAAGTTTTATTATATTTTTTTAGATCATATTGCTTCCTTTATCTAGCAGCGCAAAGTTCTTGACTGAATTAGTAAAACACACAAGCTTTTTTTTTACAAAAACTATGAATTCAGTCCATCCATCCATAACTCATTGTCTTTACTAAAGTCACTTTGTAATTGTGCTTTTTAAGTATTTGATACCAATGTCTTTCAGGATACAACCATTCCTCAATTACAAATAGTCATAGTATTGGAGTTCTGAACCTTGTTGAGATTAATATGATTGATTCCTCGCCAATCTTGTTCCGGAGAGAGATTTTCGTTTTGGTAAAATTGCCGGTTAAAGGAAAACAGTAGGTTGTATTGATGCAAGTAAGTCTTTGTGTTGATGAAAAAACGAAAACGAGAAATATTATTTACAAAATGGGTGAACGTGAATGAAAGCTTGCAAGTTGTAAGAAAGAAAAATTATATTATGAAGAATGTTTTGTATTCTCAATTTAATTCATTAAATGAATGTAATATGATATTTTATTTTTTTTTTTTTTTTTTTTTTTTTTTTTTTCTCAATAACTAAGAAAATATTTGCTCAAACATTTCAACCTTGGTCAGCTGTTCTAGGTT
Organism: Penaeus japonicus; assembly: GCF_977035675.1. NCBI lineage: Eukaryota > Metazoa > Arthropoda > Malacostraca > Decapoda > Penaeidae > Penaeus > Penaeus japonicus. The sequence continues at coordinate 28,198,236 of NW_028234428.1, forward strand.
GGGCCTTGGCAGTTATTTTTATTTATTTGTTAATTCCTTTTTTATGTGTAAGACATCTAGCATTCAGTTTAAAAAGTGTTGTAATGGTATCAGTTTTGAAAGTAATAGAAGAATGATTGTATAGTGTTTGTATCTCAATTTTGATACAAGTATCTGGTGACAAAAAAAAAAAAAAAATCATCTGGTTGCTTCATCACTGTAGTTAATAGTAAATTATATCGATGCACCTGAACAAACAACCTCTATAGTTCAAAATTCTTTCATCAGGGATATGAGAGCTTGCTTACTTTGAAAAGAAAAAACTCTTGGTCTGTCATAGGAAATTACTAAAAGCTCGTAAGTTAATTTTGTTTTCTTTTCCCCTACGTTGCATGCTGACAAAAGTTAATTATGAATGCAGTCATGCAGAATATAATGAGGTAATGTATTTGTTTGATGGAATATGGAAGAAATATTGACAGACACTGACTTAACTAACTGACCGACTGACGGACTGAAAGACAGAGACTGAGACACAGAGACAGATAGATGGGGAGAGTAAGTGAGTGAGTGAGAGAGAGTGATTTTGTTGGGAAAGTATACACATGAAGCAAAATGAAACCGTTTACAAAATATGATAGCAACAAAACCATTTCTAAATTTGACTAGGCTTTATAAATGAGGTAATATCACTGCCATTTTAGGGGTGAGCATATGAATCTTTTACATATTATTTTTAGATGAATAACCACGCCTCCTTCAAACATAAAAAAGAAAGAGAAATAGAGAAGTAACAAAGTAAATGGTCATTGGGTGAAAATGTAAAAGATTTCTAGACTGGGTTTCCCCTCCATTGCTTTTAGACTTAAAATGCTACTTAGCAAGACATGAACAGATGAATTCTAAGATTGATAGGACTATCTTTTTTATGAGAGAGTGGTGGTCTTCAAATGATTATTCCTGGCAGATCTAATGACTAAAAAGTATTGTAATCTGTCTTTGGAAGATAAAATGTTTTTAAATTTCATGTTAGTTCAAAGGCAAATCTGATTTTGGTATTTTTTTATTTATTTAGGGTATTATAGAAATAACCATTGGATAGATTGTCTATTGGATGTATTTGTGAGGCCTTTCTTGCAGGTATATTATTTGGTGGGACTATGAGTAAATTAACAAATGTGGAAATTCAAATGGTCTGTTAAAACATTATTTAGTTTCATAACCTTTCTGCTTCAGGCATTTTTCTTGGAGTCATTTTTGCTCTATATTTTTTTGTTCAAAATACAAGCTAGTTATTCCTTTAGTTGTGTAAGTAACTCATCATGCCAAATGCTATTGAGTATCATATCATATCATATATATATAGTCTCAAATATTGTACCATAAGTTTAGAAAATAATAAAAACACATCCAAAGCTGCCCAGAACAAGCTAAACATTTGAAGACAGCTAATCTTACACGGGATAAGGATCACAGAAATAAACTAATGTAGTTCTTTATCGTCAAATATAACAAAACTATATCATCATTCCCCTTTTCTTTGCAAAGTTCGTTCCCAAGATTTCACAGAAGGGATGTTTATGTACCCATGAAATATAAGAAAAAAATGTGACTAAATGTAAGCCAACTTTGCCAAAGCCACACAAAATAAATGAATATATACTGAATAAATTAATGTAGGTACATCAGCTATGTAGACATTGTACATGATCATACTCGGAGATTCTCTTAGATTCTCTTTCATTGAGGTGATCTTATTTGATTGACATTTATTGATGATATTTACTAGAAATACTATGCCATTATTCTGATATATCATTTAGCCAGTCATTACCAGCCTCAAACTACATATTCATCTTGATTAAAGAATCTAAGTATGATGAAGCAAATTCTCAATTGAGGTCTGGATTAACCCACACAGGACGGGTGGTACAGCATGTGTACCGCGCATTCAAAAGCCCAGTTGCCGGGCGGCACAGTATTGTGCCAGCCATTCAATTGATTTAGGCCTAATAATTCGAACGCCCCGGCATTTGGACATTCTAGGCTAGAATTCCCCCGTCGGGAATGGGTTAAAAAAAAAAAGGAATAAGAAGAATAAAAAAAGAGAAACTGGTGTAAAAAGTAGAATATCTGATTTGATGAGGATCTGAGCTTGAAAATATATAGATGTAATAGAAACTTGACATATAATTTTTCTTTTCTTTTCTTTTCATGTGTTTCATGTTAGTACTTTTAGTTCACCATTTTCTAGGAAGTGCTTTTCAGCCCTACTCTCTGTGTGTGTGTGTGTGTGTGTGTGTGTGTGTGTGTGTGTGTGTGTGTCTAAGTTATGTAAGATATCAACCATGAGGAAATTAATGGTATAACTGGGCAGACATGAATGAGTGTCTCAGTGAGGGAGTCAGTCAGACAGACAGACAGACAAACAAAACCACACACACACACTCACACACAACCACTCACACTCACACTCACACATACATACATACACACACACACACACACACACACACACACTCACTCACTCACTCACTCACTCACTCACTCACTCACTCACTCCACTCCACTCCACTCCACTCCACTCCACTCCACTCCACTCCACTCCACTCCACTCCACTCCACTCCACTCACTCACTCACTCACTCACACACACACACACACACACACACACACACACACACATATATTCTATATAACTCAATTTCCTTTTGCATCTATTGCTTGAATTATATCTGTACATATACATTTCTATGTGCATCCCTTTAGCTATATCAATATATTGAAACTTTCTTTCCTTGTTTCCCTCGCAGTAGTGGAAGTCCTTTTCCCGAAATGTATAATTTAAAATAGTTCCACCACATTTTTTATTTTCATTTCTATCCAATACATCTGTTTGTTCTCATAGCCTCTGATAAGAACATATTCCAAGTTTATTTTTATATCAAAGCATTGGAACTTTTATCAACTTTGTTTCCATTTGTTATCTGTAGTTTTAAACTTTATATATTTTTTTAAACATCACTCTACACATCTCCCACTTCATGTTTTATTCATATAATTTTTTTTTCTTTGGGTTGTATACTCATGTTCAAACTTTCTTCCAATTTTACACGTGTGCTTATAACTGAAATTTATTGTGTATCTGTTTGTGTTTTACAGTATCAGTAGCTCTGGTACCGGTTTAATTTTTCCAGAGCTTGTGAACAATATAGTGTAATTGTTATTCTTTTTACTTTAACAATTTTATCGTGCTATTCTGTGAAAGAAAGAAACCAGAGTAGTCCACAAATGGATTTCAGTATGATATCCTTAACTCTTCTGAGATGGGCCACATCTTAAGGTGTTTGGCCTGGGCTGGGCATCGTCAGATGTAGTGATTTCTGTTATTTTCTAGACTTAGTGAATCTATCAGTGATATAATAGCAAAGTGATACTAATTAGCATTTGGGAGGATGAATTAGTTACACAACTGACAGAATTACTAATATGCAGTGGGAAAGTGATCCAAACCCCCCCAAAATGCACATCACTGAAGGGTTACACATCACAGTTAAAAAAAGTTATGTATTAATGATATAGTTAAAATATTCAATTTACAATTCTGTATTTCCGTTCTTTATGAAAAAATCTAAATTTAAAAATGTGATTGGGAAGTTACACAAAAACAAAACAATTTCATTGGGTCCTTCAAGTGAATATATTATCAAATCATTTCATCCACTTTTCCTCCCATCTCTAGGAAAAGCAAAAAATGCAGCCTAGTTGACATCTGCAAATCAGTTAATAATCAGATTCTTTTCACAGATCATGAAACACTGAATTTCCTTACAGGAAATGAAGATAATGTCTTATTCATGTAAGTTCATGTAGAATCTTTGCTATCATTTCCCCCATACTCTCCAGCAGACAAACAATAGATTTCTTATTTTAATTACTAATGGAAGGGGCATTATGTGGATATTCTTGAAATTATAGGCACGAGTATTGGAAGGTTTTCTTAAGGTTATCTAGTTTCATTTTCTGTGTCATTAGAATTCTCAGTACCATATGGTTAAATAAAGAATTTGATTTTCTATAATGTCTTGGTGATAATTTAATACACTCTTGTTGCCAGCATGACAGTTTTCAGAACACCATTTTTTCATTAACAAATGTATACGAAAAAGAGACACAGTTACAAGATATGTAAGGATCCAGTAGAAATAAAAGAAAAGGGAAGAGATAGTCTCATTCAATTTCATTCATATACCTTCTTAAAAGGGTTCAGAAGCATTATTAGTGTCATGGAAAAAAGAAAAGAAAAAAAAAGTTGTACACGTCATTTTTAAAATTGAGAAAGTTGACTCACAGACACACAGACACACACCTCAAGTTTCTGTTACAGAAACTAGGAAGAGGAATTATGAGAAATTTGTATGAGCTTTGTACTTCAAGATAGTAACCTTCCACACATTTAAAAAGGATTCTCAGTAACTATGTAACTTGTAGGAAATATCATACATTGGAAGACCCTCTCAATTCAAGTGACTTTTCTTCCATACAAGAGGTCAGAAAATAATTACATTTGGTACTGTAAAACACTACATTAGAAAGAAAAAAAAGAAGTTTAATTTGGGGCTAAGAAAAAAAA
>NW_028234428.1:28222847-28230347 GCF_977035675.1 Penaeus japonicus
ACACACACACACACACACACACACACACACACACACACACACACACACACACACACACACACACACACACACACGTGCGTACGTATTCAGAGGATGTTGAGGAAGAAGAGGTGGAGGAAAAGGAGGAGGAGGAGGAGGAGGAGGAGGAGGAGGAGGAGGAGGAGGAGGAGGAAGAAGAAGAGGAAAAAGAGGAGGAAGAGGTGGGGGTGGGGGAGGAAAAGGAAGAAAACAGACGGTTGACTACAGAATTCCAAGCCTCTTCTTTAATGCAAACAATAATGGAGTAAATAAATCAATTAAACAAAAAGATACATATAAATAAATAACCAAATGAAATAACTAATAAATAAGTGAATACATAAATGAAACAAATGAAAGTGTAAAATAAACAGCCATACAAACAAACACAAAAGATGTCAGTCAACTCCTTAAAAAGTCACTCGCTACACACAAGAAAATCTAAATTACAATAACAACTACAAGAACAAAAACATCAAAAATAAAATCATAATAACATAAACAAATAGCAATAAATCAAATAAACACACAGACAAAAAACGTAGAGCCACAAACAAACGAACTTACAAACAAAATAAAGATAAACAAATAAAGATAAAAAAGGTAAAAATACACCAAGCTAAGACTCGGGAACGGACCTCACAGACGACCTCCCTCGCGCACCAAAACAGAGAAACTGAGGGATCACAGGAAGGACGGAGAGTCTAGGGGGTAAAGGGGTGTTTGGGGGCATGGGGGGAGTAGGGGGTATTGTACGGGGAGAGGAATAGGGGAGAGAAATTGGGGAAAGGGATAGGGGAGAGAAAGAAGGAGGGGGGAAGGGAAGGAAAGATGGGGTTGAGAGGAGGGGGGAGAGGAGGTAGGGGAAAAGGGAGGATGACAAGAGGAGAGGGAAGAGGAAGAGGAGGAAGAGAAGGGGGAGGAAGGAGGATGAGGATAGAGAAAAAAAATTAAAGGAGGAATGAGAGAGAGGAAGAGGGAAAAGAAGGAGGAGGAAGAGGAAAGTGCAGGATGAGGATGAGGAGGATGAAGAGGAGGAGAAGGATGGGGGTAAATAAGAGGAAGAGGAGGATGAGGATAAGGGCGAAGGGGAGGAGGAGAAAGAGGAAGAAAGATGAGTGAGAGAGGAAACATGAGAGGACCGAGGAGGAATGGTTTGGGAGAGAGAAGAAAGCAGGAGCACAGATTGATGGATTGATCTTCATCTTAACCCGTTGCGGACAGGTAGCATGACACACATGCCACACGAGATTCTGGCCTGACGACGGCTGGCATGACGTCCGTGCCATGGCATATTTCGACGTTAAGGGTGAGTGGCCCGCTTTGTTTATGAGTTAAACCTATATTTAGTGAATAATAGTACCAACTTACAATTGAAACTATGACAATTGCCGTAATATTCACCAGAATAGGTCTATCTCAATATAACAAATATAAAAGGCCCAACTCCCTCCTCGCACCAGCATGAAAGAGAGCCTCGAGAAGCGCCCATCCACGGTCTCTACCTGGCACCATCTTCAGAGAGCGATGGCGCACATCAAAATACCGACCTCCGGCTCTTAATTAAGTATCGGCGATGCAGGATATACAATAAGAGGGAGAAGAGGAAGGTAATCCAGACCACATGCAGTGCCAGCAATGAGCCCTGTGCCAGTCTGGCTGCTTCGTGCTGTGGTACTCGCAGTCGTGAGCACAAGTCTCCTTCCATTTCCCTATCTCTTCATTTATTTTCATTTGGGGTGTATATTTCTTTCGTATTTGTTTGCGAAAGTATACGATTTTTTGTCCTCCCGTAAAATTGTAATATTTCCACCTCACTGAGTATAAATAACATAATGAGGTGATATGGTCTCTATTCAACAATTCAAGTTTACTGCAATATTGACAAACACTGTCGGATTGCACATACAAGTCTCGCAAGAGAGTAAAACACAAACAAATGACGAACACAACTATGGCTTCAGTATCATAGCGAGTGAAAGAAAGAGTGCGAAAAGTCGCGCCACGTCGGGTGAAGCTCTCTCGCTCTGAAATAAAACCTATCTGGGATGCCGCGAAGGTGGCGCTAGTGCCCATCCTGGGGACCAATCAAGCAAATCTATCCCCGTGTGCATAGGGTTAGGCAGAGGGCAGACGGAAAAAGGTAGGAGTGGGCGGAGGAAGGAAGATGGAAGGGGGGAGAGGAGAGGGAATGGAGTAGACGAAGAAGAAGAAGATGATGAAGGAGAAGAGGTAGAAGAATAAAAAGAAGGAGTAGAAGGTGAAAGAAGAGGAGAAGAAAATGGAGAAGGAGGAGGAAAAGGAGGAGAAGGAAGAGAAGGGGAGAAAGAACAAAGAGAAAGAGCGAAGCAATAGAAGAACAGAGAAGTAACCAAGGAACCAAAGAGAAGCAAAGAAGGACCGCAGCAAAGCAAAGAAGGAAGGGCGATGGAAGCAGCCCAGAGCGAGACCAAAACACGCGACTCATTCCCCGTGACTCCGAAAAACCTCGCGTGGAGTCGCGACGCTTTGCATAACGTTATTCGCTCGGATTATATCACAGTCCTTGGCGTTCGGATTTCGAAACCATTTTCCTTTTCGTGGTCCTGGGGGGGGGGGGGGGGAGGGGTGACGGAGGGAGGGGGGGAGGGAAGGAGGGAGAGAGAGAGATGGAGAGAGAGATAACAACAACAATAATAGCAATAATAATGACAATAATATCAATTATCGTTACCATTATCAAAATAACAATAATTATCATCATAATAACCATCATCGTTATCACAAAACAATAATAAAAATAATAATCATAGCAATAACAGTAATAATAATAACCATAATAATAAAGAAACAACAACAATACTACTACTACTAACAAAAACAACAATAAAAATAACAATAACAACAACAAGACACCATCACTAATGGCAACAACAAACGACGCAAAGAATAAAAGGAAAAATACGAAACGTACTGCATCCCCGAACCGCTTCCCGCATCCCAGTCACTCTCCCAACATAGGATCCGCCGTCGTCCTGTGGCCCTTACCCGCGGGCGCCTTACCTGAGTGGGCGGCGGGCGGGGCGGCCTGCGGGTGGGCGTGAGGAGGAAGGCGAGGCAAGGTGAGGCGAGCTGTGGAAAGGGTAGAAAGGCATGGCGTCCGCCTCCTTGATACTTGGAACGTCAGATGACTGGTAGCCTGTTGGTGCCTGCCTGGTGCCTGACTAGTTAGTGTGCCTGCCTGGTGCCTGAATGACGCCTGACTGGTGCCTGATTGACGCCTGCCCTGTGCCTGATTAGTGCGTGACTGGTGCCTGCCTGGTGCCTCGCTAGGGGAGAGACCGGCCGGGCACCGCACTCTTCCACACTTGCGTCTACACTGATAACGCAACATTCACTCTCCTTAAATCAATGCGCGACGGGGCTCTTCCACCCTTTAGAGACACGCTGCTTATCGCCGAGTCGGCGGTAGCACGAGCAGTCACGTGAAAAGATGCTGATAAAGTGTGTGTGTGTGTGTGTATATGTATGTATGTGTATGAGTATATATGTATATGTATATGTATATATATATTATATATATTCATATAAATAAATAAATATATATATATATATATATATATATATATATATATATATACATACATATATTTATACATATATTTATATATATATATTATATATATTATATATATATATATATATATATATATATATATATATATATATATATATATGTATGTGTGTACACACACACATACATATATATATATATAAACACACACACACACATACATATATATATATATATATATGTATGTATATATATATGTGTGTGTGTATATGTGTATATGTGTATGTGTATGTGTATATGTGTATATGTGTATATATGTATATGTATATATATGTATGTATGTAAAGATATATATGTATATATATATGTGTGTATATATGTATATACTGTATATGTATATATATGTATATATATGTATATATCATATACACACACACAGATATATATATGTATGTATATATATATATATATATATATATATATATATATATATATATATATATATATATGTGTGTGTGTGTGTGTGTGTGTGTGTGTGTGTATATGTATAAGTATATGTATATGTATGTATGTATGTAGGTATATATATATATATATATATACACACAAACACACACACATACATGTGTATATGTGCGCGCGCGCGCGCGTGTGTGTGTATGTATGTACGTATATATATGTATGTATGTATATATGTGTATATATATATATATATATATATATATATGTATGTATGTATGTAAATGTACATATATAATCATAATGCGAAAGAGATATTTACAATTATATAATCTTCCCGCCACCGTCACCTCTCTAAAGCTAAGGCTGGGAATCTTGGTTCCGGGTTTCACTGCGAGAGGAAGTCACAGCATTGGCTACGGCATACGCTACGGCATACGCTACGGCATTCGCGATCACCCAACGTACCTAATTACAGACAAGGTCACCGGGGTTAAATCTTGTTCGCGCAGGAGCTGGTGATCGCGACGCCACAACGGGGTGTTACAACCTATGAAAAACAACGCAAGAACCACTGAATGAAAAACATAAAGAATAAACAACGAAAATAACTGGATAACTAATAAGGTTATGGAGCATAAGAGAGGGTCGGGGGTGGAAGGGGTAGGGGGAGGGGGAGTTTCCGAGTTTTTGGGCGCGAAAATCGCACTTCCTCTCGATCGGTGCTGGCACTTGGCGCTGTCGATCGCCTTATCTTGGTCTTGTCACGTAAACTGATGTGATTATTCATGCATATAGCTATCGATGTGTGTGTGTGTGTGTGTGCAAGCTTTGCGTCCTATATTTCCGTTTTTGCGTATCATCGGATAAAAAAAATGAGTCTCGATAGGTAGATGGACTACATGCATGTTCCTGTGACATGCCGCGATGCAAGCTAAGAAAATATCCCAAGGACCTGTCGGGTTGCCTACAATGCAAAGTCTTGGGCAAGTAACTATTTCCCAAAACACACAAAAAAGCACAATAGCCTCCCCCCCCGGAACAAAGGCCTTCAAGGCAAAAGCGACGGCAGTTCCAACAATATGGAGAATGTGCGTACGTATAGTTCTCGCAAAGGCAACAGGTCTCGGAAATACGACCATACAACGACGAGAGCTCTATGGTAACTAGGAATACGGCTGTAAGTCTCCCCTCATCGCATTATGGATGGGGCACGAATCTGCACCTCAGAGGGGGGGGGGGGATGTGGCTACATAGAATGCCCTTCAAAACTTTGTCTCTCCAGCTCCAGCCATGGCATCAGCCACAGCGCCGGTTCCTGCCCCGCGCTCACCGCGACGCGCCACGCAAGACTCGAGAGAAGGTGAGTAATGACGATCTGCTGCAAAGTGTGTTGCAGAAAATGCAGCAGATGGTCGTAGCCATCATGCAGCAACAGACAGCTCAACAACTTCAATTCCAGGAGAAAATGTTACTTCTTGGACAACAGCAATTATCGGCGCAACGGAATTTAGAAATGAAAAAGCAGACCTTGCCCAAAATTACTAGTAGTCTATTGCTTGCACTGTACTATACACAGTATGAAGAAACACTGGTCTTGTTCTTATGTGTGAAAAGCAATGGCTGTATATGTACTAGGTGTTTGTTCGTGCATGTATGTGCATGTATGTGCATATATATGCATGTGTAGGTGTATGTGTATGCCAGGGTGTGTGTGTGTGTGTGTGTGTGTGTGTGTGTGTGTGTGTGTGTGTGTGTGTGTGTGTGTGTGTGTGTGTGTGTGTGTGTGTGTGTATGTATGTGTGTGTATGTGTGTATGTATGTGTGTATGTATATGTGTATGTGTATATGTATATGTATATATATATATGTATATATATATGTATACACACACACACATGTATATATATATATATATATATATATATATATATATATATATATATATATATATACATATGCTTACATATTGACTTCCCTGTGACTAAGTGATTGGGAAACCTTTTACATAAATAAATAAATGAAACACCATAGCACACATTGCATGTATAAATGAACTCTCGACATCAAATTCAATTCTATATCTATACCTACCAAAATAGTCTTTTTTTTGGGCTAGCTCAGTTTCCAAAATAAGATTCCTTCCGCGCAGCCTCTGAATTTTAAATAAACAGTTCGGGCAGTTTGAACAGGTGCTCAGGCGCTTTCCAGCTTTTTGTAGAGCACAGAAATTGTTATGTAAATAAACATTTTCATAATTAAACTCGAAATCTCATTTCATTCTCTCTCATTTTGATTTTCTTGTTGTTTTCCCGTCTCCTCCGTTTTCTTTTCTGTTATCTATAATTTTTTCCCCGTTTTCTGTTGATCTCTCCCGCTTTCTATCATTATTTTTTCAGTTCACAATTTTTTTTTCTTAGACTGCACATCGGCATAAAACTGCCTCCTCGTGACCACCCTTACCTATGCTAAATTATATTCCTAACAACAATAATTACGGTTTCTGTGAATCTAGTTTATTCATGTACTTATGTTTGATAATACACTTAAATAACATCACTCTTCTAATAAAAATCCATTCGGACTACCTTTTCCGTTGGCGCATCAATATTATAATACGTCCTGTAATCACTGATATCATTACCATTATTACTATTATCATTATTACAATTATCATTATCATTTTCGTTAATACTATCACTACCATTATCATTATGATCATCATCCTCATAATAATAATTATTATTCTTGTTATTATCATCATCATCACACCATTATCATCTACATTATTACTTTAATTGTAATCACATCAAATTTATAAGCATCATCATTAGACAAAACAATTATAAGCGCTCTGCTAACTATAACTTTGCATTATCGATTAGAAATGTCTCACCGATTAAATTCACATTCAATCAACTAAGTGCAATCGTCAAACAAATTCTTATCATGCCGAGATATCATGCACGTCATCCTCATTTGTTTTCGAAATCAATCCATCATACAATATGGTCTTATTCAGGAGTTAAAATGCATGTCATGGTTATAGATTTTTTTGTGTGCATATAAAGATATGTGCATTTGAGTGTGTGTGTATGTATATATATATATATATATATATATATATATATATATATATATATATATATACAATATATATATAATATATATATATATATATATACATACAATATATATATTATATATATATAATATATATATACAATATATATATATATATATATATATATATATATATATATATATATTATATATACATATACACATATGTCTGTGTGTATGTGCATGTGTATGTATATGTAGAATGTATATGTATATGTATATATATATATATATATATATATATATATATATATATATATAATGTACGTGTATATATATGTATATATATAAATATATAAATAAATATATAGAGATATAGATATAGATATATAAATATAAATATAGAT
>NW_028234428.1:28232847-28235347 GCF_977035675.1 Penaeus japonicus
AAGAATGGCTTCGTTTTGTATGCTGTCTTGAGTAAGCGGTTCCATGTCTTTCCTTTCCCTATTTGGATCATCTTGTTCCTTCCGATTGCCTCGCTCCCCCCCCCCCCTCTTTGCTTTACCTTGTCTCATCTTTCCCCCTTGGCATCGTCCCTTGCCTTGCCCTTGTCTCGTCCGTCCCCTTGAATCCTCCTTTGCTTTGCTTCTTGTATCGTCCCTTCCTCTTAGCCTCGACATGCCCTTATCACTTGTCTCATCTTCCGCCCTTGTCTCGCTCCTTGTATCGCCACGACCCCTTGCCTCGCTCCTTGCATCGCCCCCTATCCCTTGCCTTGTTCCTTGCATCGCCCCCTATCCCTTGCCTTGTTCCTTGCATCGCCCCCTACCCCTTGCCTCGCTCCTTGCATCGCCCCCTACCCCTTGCCTCGTTCCTTGCATCGTCCCCTACCCCTTTCCTTGCTTCGTTCCTCCCCAATTCTCCATCCTTACCTGGAGTGGTGCGGCGCGATCCAAGGTTCCACTTTGACAGGCCACATGCCAGGGCCAGGGCCAGGGCCGCCCTCCACCATCCATGCCCCGTTTTCAGCCCGCATGGCCAGGCACTCGCTGTCGTGGGCGGCCATGTCCATGCCCGTCATTAGGTCGCCCTGCCGCGCCTCCTCCATCTTGACGGAGAAGGGGCCAGGCTGGGCGGGATCCATCCCACCCTCCAACGCCGTGTACTGCACATCGTGGTAGAGCGCGGGCGGCCCCGGATCGCCCATCGTAGCGCCCGCGTCTGCTCCGTCCAGAAGGGTCTGCGGGGGGGAATTGTCAAGCGAGGGAGGCGAGTACAGGTACGAGTACCATGGCTGCTCGCACTCGCTCCACTCCGCACTGGCGACGCCCGCTGCGCCGCCGCTCGCGTCCCGCAGCGGGAGCCGGTCCTCGTGGGGGGCGCAGCCCTCGCTCTCGTGCTCCGAAGGCGTCAGGGACACTGTGGACGGGATGTGGGCAGGGGAGAGCGTGAGGGGCAGCGCGGGGTGGGCGTGAAGGCCCGGGCGGTGGGCGGTGGGGTCCAGGAGCGGGTCCTCGAAGGGTGCACGCACGAGCGACGGCGCCTTGAGGATCACCGAGGAGCAGACACCGTCGGCCGCTGCGGCCTCTTGCACTGGTGGCGACCTGGCCGCGTCCTCCTGCCTCGCGGTCTCGCCAGACATGGCACTGGCGTCCCTCCCGCTCGGCCTTCAATGCCAGCAGCTGCCAACGTCTCGCCGACAGGGAATGCCCTTCACACAACCGCCGCGGAAGTCACAAAGTCCGAGAGCGTATCACGAGAGACGCAGAGGCGCGCGCGTGCGGCGGCGACGGGCAGAGGTCAGGATGTGCGCGCGTGGCGAGAGGGACAAAGTGACACTGGTGCCACAGAGGAAGGGGCGGAGTGGTCAAACTGGCGACGCAGTGCCACCCTCTGACGCCTGCCACGCGCGTTCTAATCGCGTATTGTACATCGCCGTCGCTTCGCAAACGCCAGTCTGCCGCCCCGATTGACACCGAGTCAACTGCGACGCACAGTTCGCCCCAGACTAATGACTCTTAATGATCCCTGCCTAAGAAAACAAACACAGACGCGCCAATTGGTCCGATTGGAAAAGGCTGGTAATCAGTTTACAAATGGCGGCGTCTCCCCCTCCCCCCAATGACGAGGAGGGCTATCGCTGTGGCTTCCCCCCACCTACCCATTACCCCCCCCCCCCTCCAACCTCTCCTCACATAAACGAAGCTTCAATGTGCAAGAGGCCCGGACTATTTCATACGATTCAAGGAAACAACACAACAAGGTCTCTGGTACTTTTCTTGGGAGATAAACCTTTAAATCACAGGATGGGTATTACATAAAAATTACTAATACGACAGAAAAAGCAACACAAGACCTCGCTCCCTAAAAATATATAAATAAATAAATAAACAAAATAATTAAAAAGAAAAACGATAAAAAATAATCACGCAGAGATAATTACAATTTATCATCACGATGAATAAATATGATAACATCGATCAGACATCAAGAGTGAATAGATCAGAGACTAAAGAAAGTAAAACAAAAATAAATGAATAAACAAAACAATTTAAATCCCTCCTACCGCGTTTTAAAACAGACACCCTCATCTTCACTGCAAACCATTGCATATGCACGTTGTGCTGGGGGTTCCAGGAAGCATCGAGAAAAGCTTAGGAACTACATTTGGCAATCCGAAAAGCAAGAACAATTTCTATATTCAACAAGACTTGTAAGTTCGTCTAGGACAACTTGTACCCGAAAAATACCACGCCCATCCTACGACACTAGGGGGAGGGGGGGAGGGGTATGTGCGCACACACGCCTGCGCGCGTGTGTGTATGAATGCATGTGCGTGTGTATGTGTGTATGAAAAATAAAGGAATATGATTAACAGAATCCTATAAACATCCAATCAAAAAAAGGAAAAAAACAAAAAAGATCCGACCCTTTGCTACGAACCGC
>NW_028234428.1:28247847-28257847 GCF_977035675.1 Penaeus japonicus
CTGTGATAAGATTAAAAGAGGATCCACATTTTGACCACAGGACCGAACGTAATCTCTGCCTCCAATTTACTTTCGCCATAAATTATCGTGTCCATGACAAGGCTGCACTAATTATCAGCCTCGTTACAGTGATGAGTAATGAGCAAGAAAGACACAGCCGGGGAGGGAGAGCGGGCCCAAAGGCTAAATCAATTAACGAATTCCTATCACCAAACGCCCTTTTCCTCTCCTTTCCCTCCCCTTGCACAACGCCAGCGGCAGGAGGATCTTGCCATCCTTTGCTTATCTTCGAACCGCCCCAGTAAATCATGCAGAAGGATTTGACCCGGCGGTCTCTACCTCTTGGCGCCGCTTTCTGATTGGCTGAGAGGAACAGGAGCCACGCCCCCTCACAGGCGGGACTACTCGCGAGCTGACCAATGCGGAAGAGTTGTGGGAGGGGCTTCTCATTTAATGAGATTGGTTGCATTTCCAAAGGTACTTCGACTCGGGGGTTTTCGTCAATAAAAACATAAAATTAAATAAACAAACTAATAAATATCTTACTGGAAACATTTCTTGTAGCTTCCATCATCTATGAAATGCACCTATAAAATATTCCAGTTGTTACGTATACTGGCCTGTACCCATACCAAAGCAATATTTTCTTTCTCAAAATATCACCGAAGTCCGAGCAAATAACTTGGCAGTGAAATGGTCAAATTAGAAGTTCCACTTGCAAGATATTGTTAATCTTAATTTCAGGTAGGCGATGCAGTATTTCTTTTTCTCAGTGTTCGAGATAGTGAGTGCGTGTGCGTTTATGTGTAGAGACTTCAACTCCTCCAAGTTGAAGTTTGACTTCCTTCTATAAAATCAGGAGATGAATGTATGAACAGCTAAAGCCTTTGAAAAAAGCCTCCACTCATCCACTTCTTCCACCTCATCTACATACCCTCGGTCCCTCATTTCCAACCTATCACCTCCTTCGCAGTATGAAATTCCCTCACTCCCTCATTCCCTCTTTCACCTTCCTCAATCCCTTACTCAATCATTCACATTCTTTCCCCTCGCCACTTAACCAAGCCCCCCCCCCCCAACCCACTCAATCGTTCCTTCCTCGATCGCAACTAATCTCCTTCTTTCTTCATCCTTCTTCATCCATCAGCAAAGCCTCCATCACCGTAGAACTCATCTCCCCCCCCCTTACCCACCCTCTCTCGTGTTCACCTTTCCCTTCCAACCGTGTCCTCCCCTACTCCTCTGCCCCCTCCTAATCCCGAATCTCTCTCACTCACCCAATCACGTATACGAATCTCCTCTCTTCGCTCCCCTATGTCCCTCACCCCACCTCAACCCTTCTATCTAGAGGGAGGGAGTGGGGGAACGGGGAAATGAGGGAAGGAGAGGGAGAGAAAGAGAAAGAAAGAAAGCTCTCTCTCTCTCTCTCACTCTCTCTCTCTCTCTCTCTCTCTCTCTCTCTCTATATATATATATATATATATATATATATATATAATATATATATATATATTATATATATATATATATATATATATATATATATATAATATATATATAGTATATATAATATATATATATATATATATATATATATATACATATATACGGAGAGAGAGAAAGAGTGAAAGGAAGAAAAAGAGAGAAAGGACATGCGAGAAAAGGGGCAAGAGGGAGAGTGAGAGAAAGATAGAAAGATAGAGAGAAAGAGAGAGAAAGAGAGTGAGAGAGAGAGAGAGAGAGAGAGAGAGAGAGAGAGAGAGAGAGAGAGAGAGAGAGAGAGAGAGAGAGAGAGAGAGAGAGAGAGAGAGAGAGAGAGAGAGAGAGAGAGTGAGAGAGAGAGAGAGAGAGAGAGAGAGAGAGAGAGAGAGAGAGAGAGAGAGAGAGAGAGAGAGAGAGAGAGAGAGAGAGAGAGAGAGAGAGAGAGAGAGAGAGACTTTGACAGGTTTATTGAGACAAGTGGTTACGTACATCTCAAAAGGATGAGGTAACGTAGGTTATCCTCACCCCAATCTTAGTAGAAAGAAAGAGAGAGAGAGAGAGAGAGAGAGAGAGAGAGAGAGAGAGAGAGAGAGAGAGAGAGAGAGAGAGAGAGAGAGAGAGAGAGAGAGAGAGAGAGAGAGAGAGAGAGAGAAAGGAAGAGAAAGAGAGAAAGGACATGCTAGAAAATGAGCAAGAGTAAGAGAGAGAGAACGACAGAGAGAGAGAGAGAGAGCGTCCATCTAGCAACGGCTAAAATATGTATTGTCGATAAGAGCGGAAGTCAGTAATTACTCAACCATGACAGTTAGTGATAATAACAACAAAGCCTGAGATAGCGTAGGGGAGAGGGGTGGGGAGTGGTAGGGGGATCGAGGAAGTAAAGAGGGGGGTAGGGGAGGGAGGAGGGAGGAGGGAGAGAGGAAGAGGAGGAGGAGGAGGTGGAAAGGGATAAGGGAGGAGGAGAAGAGGGAGGTGATGGGGAGGAGGGGGGTGATGCTGATGGTGGATGTGATGATGGTGATGATGATGACGGTGAGGAGGAGGAGGAGAAGGAGAAAGATATGAAGGAAGAGTAGGAGGAGGAGGAATAGACGAAGGTGGAGGAGGAAGAAGAGATGGAAGAGGAAAAGGAAGGCTGAGATTATGAACTACAAAACTGACTGACAGACTTAATGTTTATTGACTGTTTACCCATCAAAAGGAGATAGGTGGCAGCAACTCATCACAGCCTCGCGTTCACAACACAAATGAACAGCATCAGTTGGAACAATAGAGACTAAACGTAAATCCGAGAAGTAGCAAATCATACTGATGATAGTCTTAATAGCAATGATTTCTCCTGCATGACAGTATCTTTATAATCAGTTGCAATAATAATGATGATACCAATGCCACTGCCGAAACTTATGATGATAATTCTAATAATTACAACAACAAGACACACTCCCAAGGCTTACTTAGTAAAAGATTACATTCAGTTAAACACACAGACACAAACAAATACACACACACACAACACTATCATTTCCACTGAAATTACACACGTACATTATACCATAAAAAAAAAATCAACCAATCACAACAAGTCACCTGATCTACAAAACGGCAAATCTAACAACCCATTGGTTCTTCACTATAATTTTTACATAAATATCTGGTAATCCTATAAAGAAAGAAAAAAAAATGTTTCTGTCTAGTCAAAGACCAGTAGTAAGGGCTCGAGTGCTTCACTCCCTCTTCACTCACGTAGGCCTCCAGCCCCTCTCCTTTTGAACATGAATGAATCGCTATGGCTCTAAGATTTCGAAAGCCTAACGTAAAATAAAAAAAAATAAAAATAAAGATAAAAACATATATATATAATGGCGAGTGTCCGTCATCTCGTTATCGTGTTTGTTTACTTGTAACGGAGTCGGCGGTTTTATTTTGATATTTTTTTTCATTCATTTTTTTTTATCGGCAGCGGGTGGTCAGCATCCGGGCGGAAAGAGTGAATTTTCTCCGCCTGTGGCGTTGTATATTCCTCGTGTTGAATGAAAATCAGAAGGAGGGGATGAAGAAGGAAAAGATCACGAAGGAGAGATGGAGAAATGTAAGAAGAAAAAGAAGGAAAAGAAGGAAAAGGAGATAATGAAGGAAAAGTAGTAGTAGTAGTAGTAGTAGTAGTAGTAGTAGTAGCAGCAGTAGTAGTGGTGGTAGTAGTAGTAGGAGGAAGATGAAAGGAGACGGAGAAGAAGAAAAAGAAGAAAGAGAAAGAGGAGGAGAAGGGGAAGGAGAAGACGAATCATCATCATCACCATGATAATAATAATAATTACTTAATCAATAATAAGAGTAATAATAATCATAATCAAAATAACAATGATAAATGATGATAAAAAGAGTAGAAGAAAGAAAAGTCAGACGCAGAAGCAAAAGAAAATTAAAGTGGAACAGAATAGCAATAACAAGAATAATCGTAAGACGAAGAAGAAGAAGGGAAAACAAAAAAAAATTACACCTACACGCTTAACCATACGTGTGTGTGTGTGTGTGTGCGTGTCTCTATCTATCTATATATCTATCTATATATATTTAATATTCATACACACACGCAACAAAGTCCCCCCAAAAAATCCCAAAACCTAATTTCGTAACAGGCTCGCTCGCCAGTACAGCACATCCAGCAGAAGTAAACATGCTGTTGACTTCCGCGTCCCTTTGTAAAGCCTTGGTGACAAGAGAGTGACCTCCACGGACGAAATTCAGTGGGCAACATAACGATCAGCCCGACTCCTTATCTATGGCCGTTGTTATCCCTCTCGTGTTAACAGGAGTTTAATTTTAGGTCTCCGGGGTGATTCTCGGTCGCTGGCTTATCTCTACATTGTTTTTTTTTTAATCTATTTCTATCGTGGTCTTAATATAATGATGCTATAATTATGGCAATGGTCATTAGTAATATTGTAGGTATTATGTAATAAAAAAATAATTATCCAGACTAGAGGAACTTGTGTATTCATCAATTCCATTTGCTTCATTCTTACATGTCCAATCATCCACACTAAAATGGACCTTATCCTCCACTTTAAAAGAGTCAAGTACACTTTTCAGTATTAACAACACTATCTGTGTTGTTAATAAGAATTATGATGATGATAATAATTAGAAAAAGAAGAGGAAGTAGAAGAAAAGGAATAACAAAATGAGAAAAAAATAAAAAGATAAAGAAGATGAAGAAGAAGAAAAAGAATAGGAAAATGAAAAAGAAAAAAAGAACGAGAAAAAAGAAAAGGAAGAAAAGCCGTGAAACAAAACAGCTTCAAGCCCCTCGACTCTGACGCCGTACTTTCCATTACTTATCTCATTCACATTTTCTGTTTACGTGCTTAATATGTGTAATGAGTTTCGTCCCCATCCCCTTCTTGAGTTTTCGCTGAACGAGTCTTGATCTCTCGATAATCGCCAAAACTGAGATGTTAATTGGCGGTTCGTTAGTTATTATTTTTTTGGTTGGTTATTGATAATCGACAAGTTTTGTATTTTTATCTTTTACCGTTCGATAGTCCATGCTAGATCTGAAGCATGTTTGGTTCACCACTCTGATCTTATTTCGTAGAAGCACTGTTTGCTTTTCGGTCGACCTTCTACCGTTTGATCTCCATGAACCCGCTTTTATCTGTCTGTCTGTCTGCCCCCCTCTCTTTCTCTCTTTCCCTCTCGTAGATTCAGCATTTTACCTTTGTGTTATTTCGTAGAGGCCAACCTCTGGAACAGCCACAAGCGGATACCTCCCTTGCAAACACAAACACAAACACAAACACAAACACACACACACACATATATGTATATATATATATATATATATATATATATATATATATATATATATATATATATATATATATATATACGCATTCCCTCACGAGCTCACACGGCCTATACACACACACACACACAAACACACACACACACACACGTTCTTATTTTTTACATATCTAAATCCTAGTTTCATATTTACACCGTATACATTCAGAATCCTATCTGGGATTTACTGCAAGTCAGTCCTGAATCAAGTATCACTTAAATACACAAATAAAGTCAGCTGTTGGTGATTTGCCTTAAACGCCCCGATCCTTCTTCTTCTACTTTTCAACGATGTCCACGGATTGCTTGCGTTGCAGACTCGAAGACGCTGAAAGCATTGGATCCCCGAGAACCAATTCTCATTTGTAATTCAATTCTGCAATCAACGCAGTATAGGAGTCACTGCTACACGTTGGGCCATTCATTGTCTCTCCCAAATAATAGACATACCCATGCCTAGTGCGTCTTCTTCTTCTTCTTTTTTTTTTTTTTCTTTTTTTTTTTTTTTTTTTTTTTTTTTTTTTTTTTTTTTTTTTTTTTTTTTTTTTACTGAGGTCGCGTGAACAGCATATTGTAAGGTGGATATCTGCGTTTACCTCTTAATTCAGGCTTATCTGGACTGACACGGAACGTCAGATATTTTGTCTGCCTGTGTCTGTCTGTCCCTTTCTCTTGCCTATATCCGCTCTTCTCTTCCGTGCCTTTCCTAACTGTTCTAATTCTGCCCAATATTCCTTAGCTATCAAAGTCCTATTTGTTATGGAGAAAAAAATATGTTGCAATTAATAATCATCACTTGCAATAATGTTCTACAAGTGTATCATAATATCAATCTCAATACATCTGTAATCTCATTAAGCAGTTTTGTTTGTTTCATTCCACAATATAACGTTATGACAGTCCTACAGTGGTAATATTCAACAAACAAACAATAAAAAAAATGGAAAAAGGTAACCCAGTACGGGAGTAAAATTGCAAACATTCTTACAGACAAAAAAGGTTCAAACATTTATCTACAACAAACACACACACACACACATATGTATGTGCATATACAGGTGTAGGTGTGTGTGCGTGCGTGCGTGCGTGTGTGTTTGTGTGTATTAGAGTTATATTTTCTGGAGTTCTTTGAGTGACGTTATAGACATTTTGTGTATTTGTTTCTTTCACAACTCAATACACTCACTATCAATCAATCTCAAACTATTCTGAGAAGATTTTGAGGAGAGATATTGTGAGTGATTTAACACACACTACACAACACACACACTTATCACACATATATATATATATATATATTAACTGAGAGTTTAGTCTCTCTCTCATAGGTTTAGCATTGAGAGGGGGTGGGGTGTGGGCGGGGGGGAGGGGGGCGGGTGTGAGGGGGGGGCGGGAATGTGGGGGCTGTGGGGGGGGGGTGGGGGGGGTGGGGGTGGGGGGGGGGGGTGGGGGGGTGGGGTGGGGGGGGGGGTGGGTGGGGGGGGGGGGGGGGGGGGTGTTGTGTTGGTGTGTGTTGTGTGCTGTGTGTAGTTGTGTTGTGTGAGTGTGTGTTGAGTGTGTGTGTGATGTTGTTGGTAGTGTTTGTTGTGTGTATGTGGTGGTGTGTATGTGAGAGTGGTATGTGAGTGTAGTGAGGTTGAGAGGTGTGTTTGTGTGTGTGTGTGTATGTGTTGTGTGTTTGTGTAGTGTGTGTGTGGGGTTGTGTGGGGTGTGTGTGAGGGTGTGGGTTTGGGGTGTGTGTGTGGTGTTTGTGTGTGTGTGTGGTGTGTGTGTGTTTGTGTGTGTGTGTGTGGTGTGGTGTGTGTATGTGTATGTGTCATGGTGTGTATGTGTTTGTTGTGTGTGTGTCTTTGTGGTGTGTGTGTGTGTTTGTGTGTGTGTGTGTGTGTGTGTGTGTGCAGTTATGGTATTGTATTGTGTGTTTGGGGGTGTGTTGTTTATGTGCTGTGGGTATATCTATATTGTGTGGGATGAATTGGAGTGTGTGTGTGTGTGTGTGTGTGTGTGTGTGTTGTGTTGTGTGTGTTGTGTTGTGTTGTGGTGTGTTGTGTGTGTGTGTGTGTGTGTGTGTTGTGTTGTGTGTGTGTGTGTGTGTGTATGTGTGTTTGGTGTTGATTGTAGAATTTGTACATTTTTGTGTAGTGTGTGTGTGTTTGTGATGTGTGTTGTGTGTGTGGGTTTGTGGGGGGTGAATGTGTTTGTGTGTGTGTGTGTGTGTGTGTTTGTTTGTGTAGTTTGTGGTGTGTGTGTTTGTGGGTGTATTTGTATGGATGTGGTGTTGTGGGGGTGTGTTGTGTGTGTGGTTTGTGGTGGTTTGTTTTGTGTGGTTTTTTGGGTTTGTATAATGTGTGTGTGTAGTGGTTGTGTTTTGGGCGTGTGTGTGATGTGAGTTGTGTGTGTGTGGGTGTGTGGGTATATGTATGTGGGGTGTGTGTGTGGTGTGTTTGTGTGTGTGTATGTGTTTTTGTGTGTATGTGTGGGTGGGGGGGTGTGGTGTGTGTGTGTGTGTGTGTGTGTGTAGGTGTGGTTATTGTGTGGTTGTGGGTGTGTGTGTGTATGTGTGTGTGTTGTGTTGTTTGTTGTTTTTTGGGTATGTGTGTGTGGGTATGTGTGTTTGTATGTGTGTGTGTGTGGGAGGTGAGTTGTGTGTGTGGTGGTATGTGTGTGTGGGGGTGGTGTTTGTGTGTGTGTGTGTGTGTGTGTGTGTGTAGTTGTGTTGTGTGTGTGTATGTGTGTGTGGTTGGGTGTGTGGGGGTGTGTGTGTGTTTTTTGTTGTGGGGGTGGGGGTGGGTGTGGTGTGTGTGTGTGTGTGTGTGGGTGTGTTGTGTGGTGTATGTTGTTGTGTGTGTGTGGGTTGTTGTGTGTTGTGTGTTGTGAGGTGTGTGCATGTTGGTTGTGTGTGAATGTGGTGTGTGTTGTGTGTGTGTTTTGTGTGTGTGTGTGTGTTTGTATGTGTGTTAATGTGGGTGGGTGTTGGTGGGTGTTTAGGTGTGTGATTTTGTTTTGTGTGTGAGTGTGTGTGTTGTGTGTATGTATTGTTATTTGTGTGTGTATATATGTGTTGTGTGTGTGTGTGTGTTTTGTTTGTGGTGTTTTGTGTGTGTGTTATGTGTTGTGGGGGTGTGTGTGTTTGGGGGTGTTGTGTGTGTGTTGTGTGTTTTTGTGTGTGTTTGTGTTTGTGTGTGTATGTATGTTGTGTGTATGTGTGTTTTTAGTATGTGTGAGTGTTGATGTTGTGTTTATGTATGTTTGTTTGTGTGGTGGTAGTGTTTTGGTGTGTGTGTGTGTGTGGTGGGGTGGTGGTGGGTGTGTGGTGGGTATTTTGTGTGTTGTGTGTGTGTGTGTGTGTTTGTGTGCGTTTGTGTGTGTGTGTAGTTTGTTGTGTGTGTGAGTGTGTAGGTGTGTTTTATGTGTGTGTGTTATGAGTGTGTTTGTGTGTGTTTGTGGGTGTGTGTGTGTTGTGTTTGTGTGTGTGGGGTGTGTGTGTGTGTGTGTGTGTTGTGTATGTGTTTGTGTGTGTGAGAGTGGGTATGTGTGTGGTGTGTGTAGGTTGAGTGTGTGTGTGTGTGGTTGTGGTATATATATATATAGATTAAACACACACACACACACACACACACACACACACACACACATCACACCACACATATATATATATATATAATATATAGATATCTAGTTATATATGTATATATAAGTTGTTATAAGATAAACTTACATACATACATATATATTATTTACTTATAATATATATATATATATATTATAGATAATATGTAAGAAAAATATATATTTAAATATAGCAACACACACCATCACTCACACACAATCACTCACATGAATATATATATTTATATATATATTTATATAATATAATATATATATATATATAGTTATAGATAGCTAATGCACACACCACACTATCACACCACACAATCACAGCGCACAACACTAACACCAACACACGCATAAATGTCTATAATATATATATATGGGAGTAATTATATAATATATATATATATTAAATATAGGATGCAGATATATATATAAATATAGTGTATATAAATATATATAATATAATATATATAATATATAAAGTATATATATTTATATTTTATATATAAAATATATATATATGTACAACACACACACACACACACGGACGCCCACTCACACACACACACCACAAAACACATCTACACTCACAATTATATAGTGATATATTATATATATAATATATATATTTGATATTTATTTGAATATCTATGTATATATATATGTATATATTTATGTTTATATACATTCCATACATACATACATACATATATAATAAGATATATATATATATATATTATATATATATATTAGATATTTATTTGCACTATAACACCTACACACACACACACAGCACCAACATCTCACACACAAACACATATATATATATAATATATATAATAATATATATATATATATATATATTGATATAGATCGTATTTACTTGGCTCAACACACACACACAAACACACACACAACCACACACACACTCACACACACACACAACATCACACACACATATATATATATTTAATATATATATATATATATATATATATATATAAATATATGTGGTGTGTGTGTTTGTGTGTGGTGGAATATACATATATATATGTAT
>NW_028234428.1:28265347-28275347 GCF_977035675.1 Penaeus japonicus
ATTTTGGCACTTAATTTCGCAGATTTTCTCTATGATTCACGTTTGTTTACGTTTTAGCAACTATCTTTGTCCGAATGTATTGCAGAGATTTTGAATTTAGTTATAATTAGGGTAACGGTATATTCAGGGATGATTAAGCCAAGATTCATACTAAATTGTTTTCATACATTAAGCAAATCATCGTCATTTGTCGCGCAATCATTAGAATAAGGTGACTTCTCACATTACAGGCTACATTCATTCCCAAAATACATTCGGACGAGCAAAATTAACATTTTCTTTGATAAGCGAACGAAATTTTAAGGTATCCTATGATATTTTGACAATAATCGGTTGCTTTTCGTAGACCTTATTAGATGATGAAGATAAATTCTGTATATTAACTCAGTGACGACGGGGCTTGGACTGATTACTATGATTTCATTTCCAAACTTTACCATCAAGATTACGATCACTTAATCAATTTATTATTGATGAAAAACTTGTAAGATGTCTTAAAGCTGTTAATTGATGCATAGGTAGACTAATCTAAATGACAGGCCCTCATGATACACTGACTAGCCTTCAAGTCTGGATTGTCCAAAAAATCCATTACCACATTTGGGAACATTGTATTTAATTTGTTCTGAATATTAATTGTATTAATGGGCCTTGTGATATGATTGTATTAATGGGTCTTGTATGATTAATGATCCTTTTTTTATCATACTTGACAGTTCATTGGTATATTTGTGGTCTTCATGGAGAAAGAATAGACTTCCTGGTTCACTAAAAATTTTCAAGATGTTGCTATCTTTGTAGTTTACGTATATAGGGTAATAATTTTGTCTAGTCATATTTCAGTACTGTTTAAATTCTTTCCAGAAACCCAATAGATTTTTTAAAATAGAGTGACTAGATTTTCAATTTAAAATAAGCAACTTTTGGACCTGATAGAGAGGGATAGATTAAAAAAATTATATGACTTAATTGTATTGGTATTTTTTTAAGGTGTTATGTCAGTTACAAGATTTCATTTGACTGACCAAATGTCATAATTCAAAAAAACTGAAAATACTTTTCTGTTTATTCGCTGCCCTCATGTTAGTATTTTAGCACACATGGAATATTTTCATATTTTACTTCATATGAAAATCATGGCTTGGAAACAAGTAGGACTGGAAGAAAACTCCAAATGATTTTAGGAAATCTATGTTTGTATTACAATATCTTGAACATATATGAAGGTATTCTTATGAGTACCAAAAGCAATGAGCATACATACAGGTAATGTACATGATAAAATGAAAACTTTAAAATACTACATGTTTATGTGATTGCACATATTGTAACAGTATAAAGAATACTCTGTTCACTTGTATATACACAACTGGTGATTTTGATGAGTTTATTTTTTGCAAATCAACCTAAATCCAATTATCACATAGTATCAAAGGCACTTGAAATAAAGTAATAAAGCATTTACAGCCATAACTAATATGCAAAAAAGTTACTCTTGTATCTTCCTGCTGCTCTTCCTTACACTAGCTCTCTATTTGTTTACACAGAAGTATGAATAAAAATAAACTTCAAACTTTTAACACAGGGTATGGGGAAACCTGGCTATATTGATTTGCTTCACATCTTGTACATTTGGAACTGGTTCTCAAACAATTCTGTCTATGGTTGCTTCA
The DNA here is from genome assembly GCF_977035675.1 of Penaeus japonicus. Taxonomy (NCBI): domain Eukaryota; kingdom Metazoa; phylum Arthropoda; class Malacostraca; order Decapoda; family Penaeidae; genus Penaeus; species Penaeus japonicus. The sequence goes on from NW_028234428.1 coordinate 28,267,021, forward strand.
AAAAAGAGAAAGAGAATAGGAAACCAAACCAATTGCAATCTGAGTTATTTGTGTTTCTTGCTGCAAGTAACAAACACAAAAGCAACAATCAAATGATCGCAAAGAATTAAAACACTCTGTCATGGATATCACACCTGTATCATGTGCGTTGGGTGGGAGGGGGCAGGGGAATTATCTACACAATCTACAGTTTCACAAATCAAAATGACAAAATGCTTAATGCAGTCATATCAGGATTACAAAGTCTAAGTACTTCCACAATAAGAACCTCTTCATAATCTAAGTTGCATACAAATAACATATCTTAATAAGTACAATATATCTCATCGAAGTGAATTCAGCTACCTCAAAATATATTTTTCATACTGGACAGGTACATAATACTGTTTTCTTCAGATCTCAAACTTCATAGATATTCCTATTTGTATGAACAATATTACTAACCAATATCAGCAACTACAAACAAGTAAAAAAATACAATTGCTAATATAGCTCATTTATGCTTGGCATACTTTAGTTTGCATAAAATATGCTGAAAAATCATCAGTAGTGTATTCTTGTCATTCATATTTTTTCTGTCGAATATGAAAGATAATTCTATATATGTAGAAGGTACAAATGAGAATGAATTACTTAACTGACATTTTTACTTCATCATAATTATTTTAGATAAAATATTGTAAATTTGAAATTTCTTCCCATTTGACTGTCACACTGTGCGTGCACATGTTGAGTGTCTGTGTCCATATGTGCGAGTGTTTGCATATACATGTGTGTTAGGGTGCAAATGTGTGTCTACATGCATGTGCATCATATTTTATGTAAAAGTGTTAGTGTCTATAAATGTGATTGCATGTAAACATAGGCGCATTTGTGCTTCAAGTGATACAGCTTTTAATTCACATTTACTGTATCCTAAAGATAATTCTTCTAGAATAATTCTTAAAAAATATTTCACATACACTTAACAAATATGTAAAGCCAATTGTGCAGAATACAAAATATATAAGATAAAACATTGTTTGTATAAAATGAACTTAACTTAAGGCAATTTTGAAACAGACACAAAAACATACATTTCTGCTATTTGCATTCCAATGCCAAGACTCAAGTTCCAATTGAATAGTCACATTTCTTTATCATTGTAATCTGAAAAACAAAAACAAACAATCTCAAAGACACAAGATTACAAATTAGAACATTTAATAGCCAAGAAATGAAGAGTTGAATGACAAAAACACTTTCATTACAAGCCGACAAGATGTACCATCAAACCAAATCTAATAGATCTGAGAATGCAACTACAGCCTATTTTCCTAACTGTCAACTTGTGCTTCTTCCAAAGGACACTCTGAACATGTTGTTGCTTTCTCGTTTATTATTTGGAATGGAGAATCATTACCTCATACATGTTTTTTTCTTCTCCCTTAATACATCCAAACATTATTCATTTAGGCTAAAAAGTGCACAATACAGGTAATCAGATCATTAGCAGATTATATGTATAATCATTTAATCTTATAAACATTTTTACAACCCATTCAGACAATAGGGTGTTCAACAATTTATATAAGCTTTATACTAAGTGCTATATGCAGTGTCCATGGCCCCATAGGTTTTTGAGGTGTGCTGCTTTTTATGGAGTGTGGATGTATGTATGTATAAGTGTGTGTACTAATATATGTATATATGTGAATATATGAATATATCTGTGTGTGTGTGTTCGTGTTCGTGTTCGTGTGTGTGTGTGTGTGTGTGTGTGTGTGTGTGTGTGTGTGTGTGTGTGTGTGTGTGTGTGTGTGTGTGTGTGTGTGTGTGTGTGTGTGTGTGTGTGTGTGTGTGTGTGTGTGTGTGTGTGTGTGTGTGTGTGTGTGTGTGTGTGTGTGTGTGTGTGTGTGTGTGTGTGTGTGTGTGTGTGTGTGTGTGTGTGTGTGTGTGTGTGTGTGTGTAAAATATAAATCTACACAGACAAACTTAGCATATGAAGATAAATATCTTTTACAGCTAAACATTTTTCTTAAAGCAAAGGCCTTATTCAACAAATTCACATTCTTGCACAGGCTTGATTTTATGAAGAAGGTTGCAGCAGCACTTGGACTTAGAAGATGAAAAGTATTGAAAGATATTAACACCAACAGGGAGATTCTGAACATTCCAGGAAATCTATACTAGAAACGATTCTTTAACACTCATCCTTTTTTTTTCTTTCTTTCTTTTCATTAATGATTCATTAACAGTTTTACCAAAAATCATACAAATACATATATAGGTTTTATAAACTGTGTTTGACATTAGTATAAATAATATACATTTTTAAACATCAAAACTTAAAAGCAATTTTTGTTATCCTTATTTAAGATTTTACCTGTTTACTTGCTAATCTCAAGTACAGCTTTAGTTTCCTTCTCCACAGATCTGAAACAGCCAGAAAAGTCCACAAACCAAAAAACAACTGCTTGTTCTACATTCACTTGAACAAGGTATAAAATCCACTCTGCTATTATGCAGAAGTAAAAGCTGCAGTCTTGTCTAAAACATGAATGAATGAACAAAATGGCAAAAGTGGTGACAAAATAAAAAGCTAAATAATCAACTAATGATAATCATCCAGACTTAAAATAAAAGAAAAAAAAGTGAACAATACATAATAGGTCCCAAAAGAAGGGCTAATGCATAATTACATAAGCGTTAAAAAAAAATTACCTTAAAGCTTGGAAGACAAAGCAAAAACAAGGAAGCTCGTTCTTTATACAATAAACCTCAAGCCTTACACAGACTTTGATATACACTCTCTGGAGCCTTTCCACAGTAAGATGTATGAAGTCCTTTTTGATCAAAGGCTAAATGTTAAGAGACTGATTTCCTTTCCTTCTTCTGTGTCTCATTGACTGTATTTGGTTATGCTTAAAAAAAAGGAAGAAGAGGGTGAAAAACAAACTAATCTTAAAGAAAAAAAAACAGATAACCTACTACATTAACTTAAGTATGCACCATTCAGTTTAAAAATAACTGACTAGAGTACAGTAAGTTTTACCTTTTAATATAGAAATAGTAGTAGTAATAGTAGTGGTAGTAGTAATAGCATAAGTGGTATTTTCCTATGAATACATACAAATTATAGTACAATAATTGTTCAAGGTGCAAACTTCTATGACCCTTAAGCAAAGCATATTAAAACAAATTGAGCAAAAAAATTACCCAGAATAAAAGTGAAAAAAGATCTGGAATACAGTAATTATGCAGGCAAAATGGGGTTAGTTGTGGAAATAATTAGTTAAGCAAACTTATCTGCACAAGTAAATAAATAATTTAAATAAAACATATAGGAAAAGGAAACTTTGGTTTTATCATATCTACATTTAAAATCTTATTCATCTGCACTGACTCAGTAACAGGAATCTAATAATCAAATGAACAATGATAATAAATTGGTAATAATTCTGAACATAAAGAATAAAAGAAAATAATCAGAAATCTCATTCCAAAAATCATAATAATGATAATAATAAATTCAACATTCCCCTTTATCTACTGAAAAGCATCAAATAAATTTTCCAGATAAAATAACTGAATCCGGCGTCAAAAGGTAACAACACCTTCCACTAACAATCAACTGTAAGAATAAAAGTAAGTTGGATCTCTTTAAGGCTCTCAACAAATGGGAAGTAGAAAGCAAAATCAAGCACAAAGTGTTTTCCAAAACCTCTTCCTGTACACAATGTTTCTGAAGGTCCTTTTCCTTCATAATATCTATACAGAGAAACTCTTTCCTCATTATCTGAATTAACATCAAAAGAAATGATGTGTGAAGGATTGCAGTGATCGTCTTTACAGAAAGAATGTGCTTTCGAAGGGTTCTGGGGTTGACCTGGGCCAGCTGCACCATGTTAGAGTAATTCTACAAGAGTAGAATGAAAACAAAAATAATACCAAGGTAGAGTTGAATGAGAAAAAGAGAGAGAGGAGAGAGAGAGTATGAGAGAGGAGGGGAAGGAGGAAGAAAAAACATGAAATAAATTCTTATTAGACAGAGTGGGGTTTCCTGCACCAATATAATGTTCTTTTAGGTCAGATGTTAATGACATTGAAACTCTCTTCAATATGGATAAGTAGATATCAAAACTCCTATCTTCTCATACTTTTAACAATCCATGATATTTGTAAAATCATAATATTCATCATTTAAACCTACAATTATATAGATCTCTACCATCTTTTATAAGAGAATAAATTTCTTTTAGTCAGAGGTTAAAACTACCTCCGAGATTCTCTTTCCAGTACCTCTATTATTACTGGTAACAACTCAAAATCTTTCCTGCTATAATATATTCATTATAGCCTGCAAGAGCAACTAATATCTCTTCACATCGTTTAATGAAATATATATATATTTTTTCATTTTATTTAATTCATCAGCTCAAAATCAGACCTGCCAAGTAAGCTATAAGAAACCCTGAGAAAATGCATGAACAATGTTAATACCCCAGTAATCTGAGAGAACTAGCAGACAAAACATTAATGATATTACAGAACTTGAGAGTGAAAGGTCATCCCAGGTATATTTCATCCTAAATATAAATCCAAGTTAACCCATTAACGACAGGGCGTTTTTGGTTCAAAATGGTTTAAACACCAGAGTATTTGAAGTGCATAAGCCTAATCCCTAGAGCTATTTCCTCGCTCTGGCTGTGGCTGTCCGCTACAATTACCCAGTGTGCTGGCCATAAGAAAAGCCATGACAATATATCTCTTCCCCAGCAGCAAATACTGCCACCACTTGACAGGATATCTTGGCACTCAGTGTTAACAGGTTAAAACTAAGACTGAGGAAATTAATTCCTTTTGTTATCACAACCATCAAAAGGACTTTCAATGACCAATCAAAAAGAACCATCCAACGTGCTGGAATCCAACACAAAAGCTGAGCTCAAATCGGCCCCATTGTTAAGGAGTTAATACTCTAAACAATTTTTTGGCTAAGCTGCAATTTACCAATGAACTACTCTGTGATGACCACAATATTAAAAAACATACCTAGACCCTTTGCTTTCCCTCTAACCCACTCATGCCTGGTAATGTCCTATCACATCATGATCTCTCCCTCAAAACTAATGCTTTGAGGGAGTTCCATTTGCATAGGCACATTTTTATTGACTTGTGAAAATAAGGTAAACAAATATAAAAATGCATTTAGAGGCACAGTGCGGTATTGTACCGGGAGAGATCTTGCGCTTAATCAATGTGCGTGCTTGTTATCTAGCCGGCAGGAGTGGCATTAAGCACTTGTAAGCCTTGGTGTGAATGGGTTAAGAGACTGTAATATGGCTTTTAAAAACTATTCATACATTTGAGAAGGGAGCTGACACAGTGCCACAGAACTTTCCATCAAATGACAAACAAATTGATGCTTATTTTTGGACAAAATTTCATAATCAACAATCAATTAATTTCATTCTTCATATAATTCAGTGATAAGGATGTGTTTATTTTTTTATGTATGAGAGAAAACTAAAACAACTTAAGGCACACAAACTAGAAAGAGTTTGACTGAATAATACTACTCTCTTTAAAAACATTCCTAATTAACAGTACTTTTTATCTCTCACTAACATCTTCACATTAAAGAATTTATTGATAAGTTGCTTACTTTCATTAACAGTTTATCCAGAATTACAAGGGTGACAGAGAAACTAAATAAATATTTTTAATGAAGGATAGAGAAGCTAAAACTTAAATTCTAATACTCAATGCAAAGCTTCCATTCCAAGGCAGGTCCTCTTTTCCCCTGATAAAAGCTGTCCCTGATCCTTAATCATGGTTAATTACTTTAAAATTTCTTGAGTTTCTAAGTATGAAATGCTCTGAATTTTCATGAGTACATAGAAATGTTAAATAGAAAAACTTCAGAGAAAGTAGAGGAAAAGAGAGGAGACAACACATACATAAATGCATGTATGTTTACTGATAGCTAGACATTCCCCTCATAACAAGTTAGATGGCCATACATAAAATGACCTTCAGATTGACTAGCTGATAGGTTCTAGAAATATAGACACAATTGACATCTACAAAAGTGTTAACATGACTGAAAATTGAAGGTTTTATTACTATTTACATAATCTTTTTGCAAAACATCAATTACAGATTTGTAATCAATAATATAACTTTAAGAGACTGACCAGATCATCAAAATAGGTTTAGCAATAACCTTTTTTTATAGGAACAATGTAATGTAACACCAATTACGTTACCAGAAAATGTGGCACGTACAAATTCAAAATTCCATTTACTTATCACTCTACCACAGGCTTTCCTTAACTGACACACTAAAGATAATAGCAAGTACTATTTGCGTTTCCACACTGAATACAACCTAGATTCCTCTTTAAGTCTCCAATATCACCAATAACTCCAATATCTTCCACTGATTTTAATCACAAAAGTTTTTGAAGAACCTAACCATGTCAAGAGAAAGAGTGAAGAGCTCATTTTTGCATTATGTGTTATCTTAGTGGACAAGTTTAAACTGCATCACACTATACCTATTATAGTCTCTGTATTTGTATTGTGTTGTGTTGTACATTGAAAGTGTGCCAAAAAAGCAGTGGAAGTATATCTTAAGTATCTGACCTTCTGCAGATAAAAATAAAAAAAATAAAAAAAATAAAAAATTAATAACTTGAAAATGATTATTAAAAAAAAGTTCAATCGTACTAATCTAAGCCTCCAATAAGGATGCAGGCACTTTTAAAATTCCTATAAAATTCTACACATTAGTGGCAAAGTCCTCCTTATTGTTACCAATCCTAAAGCGCACATCTTGGCTATTCCTGTTCCTTGCTGGCTCCGAATACTGGCGCCTCAGGGGAGAGCGTGGAGAGGAGCTGGCTGTGGTGTTTGCTTCTCTTGCTCTCCTGAGCTCCTGTTCAACAATCAGTTCGTTGGTCACGTATGCTTCTCTTCGTATTTGTTCCTGCAAAAGGAGGGAGAAAAATGAAGAATTAATTAATTTCCTATATGAATGTGTGCTCCTGAAGAAAAATATAAAAATGTACCAAACACTTACCTCTCCTAAAATAGAGTTGGTAAAAAGTACCACAGCCCTTATGTGACTTGATTCTAACCCTGTTCTTGTCTCTTTTTTTATCTATTCTTTTAAAGTTTGACTCAAAACCATATGGTTATATCAGTTTCTTTATCACTGTGGCAGTGCTACAATTCACACAGGTATGAGACCTAAGCCTGATGTGGCAAATCATATAAACCTATTTTGATTAGTGGCTGTAAACTAAAGTGAGAAAAAGAAGAGAAAAGAAATGAAAAGAGAAAAAAAAAGATGCAAGGAATGTAGGGAGGCTTTCTAATCCACATCTAAAAGAAAAAAGGCCAAATTTGGTCTTCGGCATTTCAAGAGCTTGAATTTATACCATAAAATGTATATATCATTGCCTTATATATCAAACAAAGTAGAGAATCACAGTTGAAAAACCTATCTCAGTTACTCCTCATACATTAAAAATTCATCACAGTTAGCCTTCAAATAGGAAGGAAAATGGAAATATGCTTCCATGCCTGTTATACACCAGCATGTAAAACAATGTAAATATTGCACAAATAAAGTAAGTAAAAGGATTTTTTCTTCATGAAAAACAATGAAGAAATATGTCATACAGCAACAGAATTATTATTTCACACCTACTGCATTTCATTCACAAGTAAGAAAGAAAGAAAGAAAGAAAGAAAGAAAGAAAGAAAGAAAGAAAGAAAAAAAAAAAAAAAAAAAAAAAAAAAAGGGACAGGGAACACAGTCTGATTGGCTGAGGATGAGAAGGGCCTCCTAGGGGCATGGTGATATGGGGCCAATATAGTAGGTGTAACTGGAAGAAACTTGCCAAAAAGTTCAAGAAATATTAGTAGATACTCCATTCATAATTCAAAACATGAGAAAAAATCCTGCCACTTTTCTACAAGCCTTCCGCGATCATGGCAGATAGGACTGATGCACCTGCCCAGGTATTGCCACATTTGTTGGGATTAGGACCTTAGGGGTTAACATGCATCTTACCTGCAGACGGTATGGCATATCTGGGATGATCCATTTGATAAAGAGGATGATCACACACACAACATTCTGAAAGAGGGAGGTTTATTTCACTGCTTATTACCATCATTACTCTCATTATCATTATTATCTTTTTAGATAACTAACACTAGCTGACTAACTGTTAGTATCTCTGCTAGAGTACTTCGGATAACATGACTTCATAGCAGTATTTTATTCATCCCTTTGATAACCATATATAATGCATCCTCTTTGTTATAAATTA
>NW_028234428.1:28280347-28285347 GCF_977035675.1 Penaeus japonicus
GTTCTGGCACCATTCCTATATAGGCATTTTCATATATCAATGAAGCTATCAAACATTCCTTACTTTCTCATGCTTTACTTTATCAAGGAAACTTGTGGTATCTTTGAAAAAATATGATATATCTAATGATCATTACTAGCCAGTCAGTCTTTAATATACATTCTCCAATGTCTAATCAAATATGAACATTAATCTAAGGTAACTCAACCTCAAGTTCTGCATGTATTGTGAACTGCGCACAATTATTCAGCTAAATCAAGACATTTTCTTTTTTGCTCATATATTTGCATTGATCTTACAAACAAAGGCACTATCAATAACAAGTAGATTCACACACCAAAACAAGAAGTTTAAGGCTGCTATTGCTCCCTTTCAGAATACCAAATATATAGAGATAGAGAACTAAGATCATTCCAAAATTAAGATTAATATCAGAAACATAAATGTAACTGCTTTTTTTTTTTCTCTGAGACACATTTGTTATGAAGATATAATATAGTTTTATTGAAATGAAATGAACCCACTGCGGACGGGGGATAGATTCGCTTACCCAGTCTCCAGGATGGGTTTTATTTCAGAGCGAGGCGGCTTTACACAACATACATTGACTTTTCCCACTCTCTTTCAGTCACTCATTGTAAAAACTAGAGCCATTTTTGTGTTTTATTTTTTGTGAATTTTATTGTGTTTGGAGACTTATATGTGCCATATTGACAGACTCTATCAATGCTGCTGTTGACTAAAATTGTAGTATAGGGTCCATATCAGCTCATTATTTTCTTTATACTTAGTGTGATAGAAGTACTGCTATTTTATGGGAGGACAAAAAGCAACTTTCTTTTTTCGTATTTGTGTGCTATCATAAACAAATATGAAACATATAACCATCTACAATTAAGATAACATGAAGAGGTAGGGAAGAGGAAGGAAACCTGTGCTTTTGACTGTGAGTGCAACAGTAAAAGGCACAGGGGCACATTTTAGGCACTGGGTATGGTTTGGGCCACCTTCCTCGTCTCGTTCTGCCTGCACATCCTTCATCAGTGGTACTTAAGAGCATGAAGTTGGTAACTTGCCATGTGCCACTGCTCTATAAAGATAATGGTTGCTAGAGACCGTGGATGGGTGCCAATCAAGGCTCTCTCTCCACCTGGTGCTAGAAGAAAGTGGTACCATCTAGATTTTGGATGTTTGGTTTGCTTAACCTGTTAATGCCAGGTGACAGGATATCATGTCAAGTGGTGTTAAGACCAGATATTTTGTCATAGTTATCCTCCTGGCTGGCACGTTGGGCGATTGGGCGCATAGCGCTTGGCCCGAGGTGTTAGGCTTATGCATTTAAAGTATCCCGGCATTTAGACCATGTGGAGCCAAAACAGTCCTGTCTGCTGCAGGTTAATATTACAGTAATTATAGTAATTATGACTGCAACTGTCATCATCACTCACTCCTTACTCATAGCACAATAAAATAGTAGTGATCCAAAATCCTCAAACGCCATATACGTTATGATGCCCTTCATGAGACCAAAGCTCCTGCATCATGTATGTCATGACACCCGTCCGCAATGGGTTAAGTTGTGACTATTAGCCATTAAAAAGCTCCTAAACTTAAAAATCTACCCATGACCTCAACATTTCATTCATGAATGATGAAAAAGAAACAATCACCTTTTACAACCCTACCAAAAAATGTTTTTCTGAAAAGGGATAATTAATTCATCCAGTTTGTCATGTACAAAGGGTTACTTGGTAAGGTTCAGAGACCAACTATAGAATATGTGAGTGGTGTGATGTTTGATATTTTCTAGTTTATTTTATGGATAAAATAAACTTTGATGTATTGACACAATAGGCAAAGATGGGGTCTGACTGTATATAAGTATCCACACGACTAAAAGTACTGCACTATTTAAAAGATATTAGGCGGGGATTTGCATAAAACAGCATGGCTCTCCAATACATGTGAAAAACATGAATAAACCAAATTTGGCTTAAAAATAAATCACTTCATCATTTTTATAACTGTATTCCTACACTGTTTAGCAGCATTTTAGTAAAAAGCAACAAAAAACATGCTAAAAACTTTGTTCCAACCACAAGACTAACAAAAATATGCACTGGCTATTTTGACAAAAAAAAAAAAAAAAAAAAAAAAAAAGAGAGAGAGAGAGAGAGAGAGAGAGAGAGAGAGAGAGAGAGAGAGAGAGAGAGAGAGAGAGAGAGAGAGAGAGAGAGAGAGAGAGAGAGAGAGAGAGAGAGAGAGAGAGACGCTGAGTGAGTGAGTGAGTGAATGAGTGTGAGTGACTGACTGGGTGGGTGGGTGGGTGGGTGGGTGGGTGAGTGAGTGTGTGTGTATGTGTGCATGCATGCATGTACACATGCATGTGGACATGTATGTGTCAATGCATGTATGGGTGTGAGTGTGAGTGTGAGTGTGAGTGTGTGTATGTGTGTGTGTGTGCATATACATGTGTGTGCGAATGAGTCTATGTACATGTGTGTGTGTTTGTAATAAAGAAAATTCAAACATCACTAACCCACCAATTAGGAAGAAAACCAATTATGGGAAACCAGACTAAGTATGCTAGGTACAAGTACTGCCATGGGCAGGAGTCCTTGTATGGGTTCAGAATCAACCAACATCAATCAATATTGATCAAATACGTATTTGAGTGCAAGGGTATGTGCATGTGGATATGTGTGTATGTGTATGTGCATGTGGATATGTGTGTATGTGTATGTGTATGTGTGTATGTGTGTATGTGTGTATGTGTGTGTTTGTGTGTGTGTGTGTATGTGTTTATGTGTGTGTGTATGTGTGTATGTGTGTTTATGCGTGTGTGTGTGTGTTTAAGTGTTTGTGTGTTTATGTGTGTGTGTTTGTGTGTGAGTGTGTTTGTGAGTGTGTGTTTTTATGTATGTGTATGTGTGTGAATGTTTATGTATGTGTATGTTTATGTTTATGTGTATGTGTGTGTGTGTTTAGGTGTGTGTGTGTGTGTGTGTGTGTGTGTGTGTGTGTGTGTGTGTGTGTGTGTGTGTGTGTGTGTGTGTGTGTGTGTGTGTGTGTGTGTGTGTGTGTGTGTGTGTGTGTGTGTGTGTGTGTGCATTTAAGTATGTGTGTATGTGTTTGTGTATGTGTATGTGTTTATGTGTGTGTATGTGTGTTTTTAAGTGTGTGTGCATTTAAGTGTGTGCATTTAAATGTGTGTGCTTGCATTTAAGTATGTGTGTGTGTGTTTGTATGTGTGATTATGTGTGTGTGTGTTTATGCGTGTGTGTGTTTATGCGTATGTGTGTTTATGCGTATGTGTGTTTATGTGTGTGTGTGTTTATGTGTGTGTGAGTGTTTCTGTGTGTGTTTATATGTATGTTTTTATGTGTGTGTGTTTATGTATGCGTATGTGTATGTGTGTTTATGTATGTGTATGTGCATATGCATGTGTTTGTATGTGTGTGTGTGCTTTTAAGTGTGTGCGTGGGTGTATTTAGGTGTGTGTGTATTTAGGTGTGTGTGCATTTAAGTGTGTGTGTATGTGTTTGTGTATGTGTGTGTTTGTGTGTGAGTGTGTTTATATGTGTGTGTTTATGTGTGCGTGTGTGTCTATGTGTGCGTGTGTGTGTTTATGTGTTTATATGTGTGCGTGTGTGTGTTTATGTGTGCATGTGGGTGTGTGTTTGTGTGTGTTTCTATCTATACAAACAAACAATCACAGACATTCTCTGTATCCACAGATATACATACTACTTCAAGGACAAAACTTAAGCATATGAAAGGTACCTATCACTTTTTTTGTTACTTTCTTGGTAATGTTAGTAACAAATACAAACATTATTATAATGTTATTGCTTTGGAAGCTGAGAAATAAGATAAAGATAATATTAATAACAATTATAAATATTAATAGGAATGATAACAATAATAATAGAACGATCACAACCATAGCAAAAATGACAATAAAAACTACCGATAAGGTGACCAACAAACTCACCCATTTCCAAGTACTCGGGGAAGAGTCCTCTGGGATCGAAGTTTACAAGCCTGAAGTCCTTTGCCCAGCGCGGCCAGCGATTGTGGGCTTCCCTCTGGCTCTCTGGGACGGTGAGCATGTTGTACCACTTCCATAGCATGGGGATCACCATCTCCATGCATGTGTTCATTGCCTGCTTGCCTACCATGATGATGGCCAGCTGGACTGAAAGCTCCAGCAGGCAGCCACCAGGTGAACACTGGTGAGGAGAGCAATGTATATGAATTTGTGTGTCTATGTGTGTGTGTGTGTGTGTGTGTGTGTGTGTGTGTGTGTGTGTGTGTGTGTGTGTGTGTGTGTGTGTGCAGGGGAAAGGGGGGGGGGGGGTTCTGTGACAATTACTAAAACACTGGGGGCATGGAATTCACTTTATTCAAACTCTTCCTTATACAGGAGTTATGATCCAAACCACCCCTGTGTAGGTTGTATTTAATCTATATATATACACATGGTACTGTATGATGTGGTTGTGACTGTGGCAGTATGAAGACTGCCATTCAAACTAACCCTGCCTCCATAACTGGTATCTCTGCATGGCAATTTCTAAAGATAATGATCTAGGACAGCTTGATTTTGGAATTTCACACACATCAAACATCAAACATTAGTAGTTAAGCTGCAGCATGCCTGTATTGAATAAAAAGCCCTTGGTGTTGCTGCATTATGAATCACTTTTATATGATATACAAAAAAAATGTGAATAACTAAATAAGTCGCAAAAAGTCCATACTGACGATCTGCAAATAAAAATTATAGCTGAAACTGTATAAAGTAATATACTCTCAAAATCTCATTTTGCTGTACAGGAATTGCAGAAGAGAAATATACTATTGAACATCTACACTTACCTCTTCCTGTCTGGAGCCAAAGACGCGATTGTATTTTCCCGGATAGCCAACCATCTTTCCTTTGAAGAAGGCTATGTAGAAGATTGATGAATAGTAGTTGATGAACTGTAGCATGTAGA
>NW_028234428.1:28290347-28300347 GCF_977035675.1 Penaeus japonicus
AGAATATAGAGATAATCAATATCAGACATATGGAACTGCTGCGACAGTTAGATTGTACAAAAAAGGAGTGAAGTGGTAGTCGACTCCAAAATCTGAGGTGTTTTGGAAGGGCACCAGTTCTAATGAGCAATTATAGGCATTGTTAATTGTGAAAATCCTATACTGCTGACAACAAATTTGAGCCCTGTTCAAGGACTTATTAACCCATTGCATACGGGTGTCATCACATACGCGACGGCAACAATTAGGCTTAAAAGAAGGGTCTCAATGTGTACATGACATGGTATCAGGATCTGCTCACAGTTGAAGCGTGCAATTTAACGACAGGTGATGTGACATACATGACACAGGGCTCTGGCCTGACAATGGGGCCATCATGACGTTTGGGGATTTTGGTCCACTGAGTAAGGAGCGAGTGATGTGACAATTGCAGTCATAATTACTATAATTGCCATAATATTAAGCAAATTGGGTTTTGCCTAAGATCCAAAACCTAGATGGCAACACTTTCTTCTAGCACCAGCAGGAGAGAGCCTTAATTGGCACCCATCTATGGTTTCTAGCAAGCACTATCTTTATAAAGCAATGGCACATAGCAAGTTGTCAACCTCTTGCTTTAAAGTACTGCAGATGAAGTATGTGCAAGAGAAAGAGAGAGAAATTCCAACAAGTCAGCCTTATAGATTTTTAAGTCATACTGAACACTTCTCAGTAATTACACCTGAACATTGAGAGTAGATAAAATGACATGCAAAACCAAATACTCACAAATACTCCTTATCTCTGGAGTAGACGGCTGTGAAGTGTCTGTTCTTGGGCGGGAATACATTACGGTCCAGCCTCACAAAGTTGAATATTCTGCTGACGCAATCTGTCATGTCTTGGAAAACGGCTGGTGGAGTGAACTCGAGGGCTGGTAGGCCAGGAAACTGATAGAGAGAAGTGTCTTAGCGATCTCTAAAAAAAGCAAATCGGTCTCTTGTCTTTTTTAATCTTATATAATCATCAATATAATGATCAACATCTATAAGTGGACTTGGATACAATTATCTGAAGAGCTAAACTCAAAATACTAGTCACTTACTTGTTTTTCTATTTCTAATGCATTGTGTGTGATATAACTGCTTAGTGAAAGTTATTACACAAAGTTTTTTTTTCTACTTTCAATGTGATAAAGACTTTAGTGTTAAAGCAGAAAGTGTTAGATACTTAACTGCTTTTTACACAGCAGTGACTTATTTACATATGCAGGATATTAGACATCAGTATAAGATGGTACTCCAAACATCATTACATAGTTTTGATAATGTTCACATCCAAACATTAATTTAAACTTAACACAAGTTATTTCCTTTTCTCTTCTTGTGTAAAGAAACAGATTTTTGTTGTGAAATAATTATAACTGATAAGACTGCAAAATATGAGAAAATTTTATAAGGTGATATGATATCATTTGACCTTCTGTGTGCAATGGTTGATAATTTACAAAATTCCTTTAAGCCGATATTCCAAAGGGACATTCTTAATCATTCTTCAGCCTTTTTTCTATATCAGTCTAATATCTTTACTGGTGTCTAGTATTAGGCAATCATTAGCCAACTCTTACAGCAAAATGTTCTTGAAACCTAAAAGACAGGAATGCATAGAACCTAAACGTATCAAGAAAATGGGGAAGATTTAAGTGCAAAGTTGAATTATATTAAACAAAATCCAAAAGCTCATTCACTCTGAGCAGAATCTATGAGTATTCTACAGCCAATAGCTATTGTTTTAAAAATTGCAAAATTAGAGGATGAGCTGTATCTAATTGGAATGTCATGTAGAATGTATGTAAACCAGAATCCCTTTCTAACATCAAGAGTTTGAAGTTTAGTACAGCAGAAACAAGAACATGACTCGAAGTACCTGTGAGTTAATAGGCTGATGACTGGCAATGATTTCTATTGAGAAAATGATCTTAAAGGGTAAATACACAATCTGGATCCAACATGTGAAAGCATTTATATATATGCTAAGATGTAATACATAATAAAAAGGGGACAGAGAAAGAAGTAACTGTTTTATAGAAAAGACAGTTGTGTAAAGACTTTAAACAGATAATTGATAATCCAGTTTCTTTGCATGAATGTCATATTTTCTGGCAAGTTCATTGTTAACAAACTTTTCATAAGCAATTAAGCAATCTTTCAAAATTATTTTCTTATCAGTGATGTGTGACTTCTAAAAATAACTAAGCCAAATATAAGTCTAGAATAAAGAAGAATGATGATATGTTTTAAACCAAGATTTGTGACTGAAATAAAGTAGATTAAGTTGTTGATAAAAGTACACAGAGAAATTGTGAATATTAGTCAATTCTTTATGATTGTGATTTTAATGCTTAACCTGTTAACGACAGGTGACAAAATATTACATCAGTGGTGTCAGTGTCAGCCACCAGGGACGAGATATTTTGTCATGGGTATCCTCCTGGCTGGTGCACTAGGTGATCAGGTGTATAGCGCTTGGCCACAGCCTGTGCAGGCAAGAATCCCGAGGCGTTAGGCTTATGCGTTTAAAATATCCCGGCATTTCAACCATTTGGAGCCAAAAATAGCACTGTCGGCAACAGGTTAAGGTTACTAAGTTTTCAAAATGAGCCACAATACTTTTGAGGACAAATGGCAAATGACTTGCAACAAATAAATGCTATTTGTTAAGAGAGGGCACAATCAATCATATATATAATAATCTAAGATATCACTGACATCAAGTCCTCCAAAGGGTGTGACTCCATATTTCTGTGGTAACTAAAATAACAATAATAATTAGCAGAACAAGACATAAGTAAAGCCCAAGATACACACCATGCAGTATTAGTTCAATCTGTGTTAGTAGAGCTAGCGTGCAGACAGATAACACATCTAGTCTCTCATGCAAAATGAACTGATCAAAGCTTCTTACATGGAGCACAACGCGGTGGTCAAGAAACTCGGTATCCAATTTCTGCAATCAGATGGGGAGGTGGAAAAAACACAAAAAAAAACACACACAGACAATCCTGGTTAATAAGCCTATCCCACTGCTTTATTTGGGGGCGAGGGGGGGGAATAACTACATAAGAAGTAGAAATAAAAAACAAATAAATAACAATAATAATATGAAAAGAAGAAAAACAAAAAACTCATTCAATATACAAAATGTGATTTATTTAAGAAAATGTGCAAGTTTGCTGTCTTCCAACTCTTCTACATGACAGTGCTTATGAAACCTCAAGTGCACTGGCTTTAATATGGAAATCAGCCTAAGTAGCTGCTTGGATGCTTCATACTCATAACATCCGTGAATTCCACTAAACTACGCTGCAACTGTGACACAATAAACCATTTTCATGTAAGCAATTGAACTAATCTAGAGCACCCTTAAAATAGTCTTTATTTCATTCTATTCAACCATAAAACTTGAAGCCAATAACAAAATCCAGCTTCCAAAATGTCTCCAAGATCACAAGCCTTGATGGCAAACAAAAGAAAAACAGGCTGGAGGTGTAAAAGTACACCATGGTGCTTATATGCATGAAAAATATTCCTGCAACAGCTCCAGTTCTCCCAATGGTTTGTGTTCAAATTGTCTATTTTTATAAACTGCCTAATGCATTATAAAAAGACTCCTGGTTACAGCTACCTTTCCAGAAACTTTTGCAAGAATTCTTTGCTTGCAAAAGGTACTATTTATTACAGCCAAAATCAATGTTGAATAATTAACCAAATGTAACAAATCAGCCACATATTCATGAACAGAATTCCATATCCAATGAAATGCTAATAATATCCTTATTCCATTCATACAGTATTCAGTATCTATATTCATCTATTTTTTTCAACCCTCAGTAAATAGTAGTGCATACTATCATTGTTATTATCCAAGCATAGTTCATATAATATTTCCTTATTTGGAAATGTATTGCCTGTAGGTCCTTATGATCCAAAATCTGCAGAGAAAGCACCTGGCAGTATTGTCTACACTGCAGACAATTTGAAATCCAAACACTTCTGTTGTATATAAAGGGGGTGCAATGTGCTAGAGACACACACACCCTCTATAATGTAAAAGACTTCTAGAACTAATTGTGACAAATGTCCCTTAAATTTTCCTGCATCAATATGATACACGAAATACAGGACAAACTATTGCCATGTAACGCATTAAAAGTTAACCTAGTATTTTCAGTCCAATACATTTGATATCTTGGTACTGTGCTTTCTTCCCTTCCTATCCCCTACACTCACTCAATTGTTTGTTTGATCGTTCCCTCCCTCCCTATTTCAACCATAATGTTAATAAAGAATTACAGTTTCACATTTTTTATTTCTGCTTCTTCAGAGCCCTTTGACACAATGCAACTTTAACAGCATGGCTATGTTTGTCCTAATCAAAGACTTAAGTGAAGGTGTAGGCCATACATGCCCTCTGTTCCTTCTTACAGCAGAAATTTGGTATTCCTTCAGACAATGCTCTTTCTGCTGGCAAATGTCTTCTTTTTTCTTATCCTCCCAGCCCCTTTTCCTCAAACAACAGCTGTTTGTAAGCTAATAAAGGGCCTGTATCCCCCTCCCAATAATCATCTTTAAATGTGCCCCTAGTTATAATGCTTAGTGTTGGATCCTGGAACAGGGTGCAAACATTATCAAAAATTAAAAACAAACAAACAAAGAATGGGGGATTGGATATCACACCCACAACCATCTAAAAAAAAGAAAAAATGAGCTACAAAAAGGGCTAGTTTTCTCCTTTTCAAAAATATTTACCTTTACAAAAGAGCTTTGTCAGAGATGCGAAAAAAGATAAGCTACCCATTTTGACATTCATATCTCTTGTATTAGATTTTGTAAACATTTATCTATACACTAACATTTTTCTTAGGTGCTTAAATTGTTGTCCTTTTCTCTCTCAAATCATATGCAATGATTCTGTCAACCTACACTTTCTAAATCAAAGAATTAAGAAATGATCTGACTGCAATCAGATTTCTCTTAATAACTGCTTTCACACTTCCCTGATAAAGCCCAATCATAAAGAGAAAATCTAGCACTATGTCATAGAAACCAGGTATACTGTTAATCCATTATAATCCATTAGGACAGTGGGTGTTATCTAAAACCAATGCTTCTTTATTTCCAATCTTGCCAAATCTGAAAATCTTTTCATATGTGAATCTTTTGAAACAAAAACATTTTAGAAATCTGATTATGTATTGTATGTGTGTGCATGCACACATGTACACACACGCACACATACAAAAAGAGAAAAAACTCAATCCCTAAGCCAATTTCAGAGTAGGTCAAAATTGGAAACTGGAAGCTTACAGTTAGCGACTAAGGAGAGAAAACTGTGGCTGTTCCAGAGGCTCCCTTGCACACTTGCACAAGGGTAGCTGATAACCCCCTTACCAATTCTTGAAATAATTCCCCTGCCTTTGCAAGAAAGTTCTTCTTTAATTCTGGATCACACTATGTTTTAAGAGGGGAAAGCATTTTTTTGTCATTAAGATAATCCTTAACTGAAGGAAAGCATAGAAATATGGATGATGTAAAATAATGGATGACAAGTAAATTCAAACATAAACAGAAAACACCAAACAAAGGAAGCAACATAAAATTGATAGTAAATGTGGTTCTTTTCTTTCTTATAGACTAAATAAACATGGGAAGCACAAAATATGCACAAATAATGGTCTTTTTCTATATTTAAGTTTATGAGGAAAAATAAAAAGTAGAAAATCAATGATAACTAACCCATCAGTGACAGGGATTGGACTTTCCATTATGGTTTTGTTTTATCAATTTATCTTTTACACGCATATCTGGTTCCAAAACCTCCTAGTCACCTAGGAATCTATTAATGGACCTGAATAACCTTACCTATTTACTGCTCACCTTGAATAGTTTAAAAAAAAACTTTTCATTCTTAGTTTGCCATCTTTATCATTACTACCATTATTATCATCACAGTAATAACAACAATAATAGTAATGAAAAAAGGGAAAGGGGTAAATATCTATGGTCATGTAAGCCTACTAATTGACTCTTTGTTGACTAAGTCTTTGTGGAACCATTTTTTCTTAAAAAATACAAATAATAATGACAATAAAACAAAACTACATTGGACAGTGGATGCAAAGTTGCATCATCCCATCATCAATGGGTTAAGTATTCATGAGTAAGTGGTGTGTGGGATGTGTTTATGTGAGTGTGTGTGTGTGATTGTGTGATGGTGTGATTGTGATTGTGTGTGTGTGTGTTTAACCCATTCGCGCCGGTTGACATCCTATCACGTGGTCGGAAAACAGCCCCGGACCCAGGTAAGGTCCTGAGATCTCATGCATTTTCTTGCCGAGTTCTGGGTGGGGCAGTTGTAACATGCTGAAACATCAGACTCTGTTACTTTAGTTTAGATGTTGTAATGTTATAAAATGTGATATAACATCAAAAAATAAGTTGAAAATTGTACCAAAAAACTATGTGATATTAATGACATCATGGTAATTTCTGCTTCTTAATCGGTTGCATAAAAAGACTCTAGTCGAAAAACTACTGTAAAATCAAATGTGAATGGCCAAGAAATAAAAGAAAATTTAAAATTACAAATATGATACTACTTCTAAAGTGTCATGTCACGAGGTACATATACATACCTACATGTACATGTATGATAATTTATGATAATTTTTGTTTTTTGTTTTGGTTAAAAAAAAAATTAAGTAAAAAACAAGCTTTTGATACCCCACTAGGAGATTGCTTCAACTTTCCACTGGTATTATCACATAGAAGTGAAGAATATGGCCAAAGTTTAAAAAAAAAAAACAATAAAAAAGCATTGCTGTAACGTGCTTTTTTTACTAAAATAACTCTTCTGAACACGGCAATATCTTTATGTGCCTTTACATTGTAGACGCATTTATGAAAACCATAAGAATAGGGTGGATGAAAAATACTCTGGGAGGTTCAGCGCGAATCCACGTAGCGTGAAAACACCCCGGTGGGAGTCGGAGTAGGCGAAAATACGTCATGTCGTGAATGGGTTAAGGGTATGTTTTAATCTTGTTTTGGGTGTGTGTTCTAAGATTAAGAAGAAAGTTACGTAATAAATCAAACATGGGGAGAGAAATACTGAGCAAGTAAAGAGGGCAGAATGCTTGGACAGACATGGATGAGCATTGAAGTGAGGGAAAGTCAGGTCAGGCCACAATAGCACACAATGTGAAAGGGTGACCTGCAGGGATACCATTAACTACTGAGCAACCTCTGCATGTTGAAATTCGACAGTAGCTATGGTTGAGAAATATGCTGACCACTGATTCCTTTATTAACCCAATCCCGACGGGCCCGGCGATAAGTGGAAACCCCCTACGCCAGGCCTATGCAATATTGCATCGGGAACGTCACACTGGTGTGTCGCCCCGTCATCGGGCATTTTGCCGTGTCACAAGGGTGTGACGCACCATCATCAAAGGGTTAATGAAAAAAAAAAAAAAAAAAAAAACATGCAAGGAGATTTCTTTTATCAATCCTTCTAACTTATGAGGGTGTCACCTATCTCACCCTCTGCTCTCTACACACCCACAATCCCCAAGGAGATTGATTTTCTACAACAATGTCTTCTCTGCATGAAATTCTGGCAGAATTTCTTTTTTGTGGCCACAATGCACCTTCTACCTTCCATGCTCCATCTTTCTTTACATCCTCTTAACCCATCCCCGACGGGGGAATTCTAGCCTTGAATGTCCAAATGCCGGGGCGTTCGAATTATTAGGCCTAAATCAATTGAATGGCTGGCACAATACTGTGCCATCCGGCCACTGGGCTTTTGAATGCGCGGTACACATGCTGTACCACCCGTCCTGTGTGGGTTAATTTCAAGGTCTCAACAAGTTTGCACTCATGATATATGCTCCTTACATCCTTTCACCTTTTGCTTGCCCTCCAGTAGAAGAAATATTTCACTGTATACTAGATTTCCATCAACCCAATAGGTGCCTGTCGGTCCAGTCTAATCTTATGTATCTTTCATATACAAGAGTTATCACTCCAAGCCAACTACTAGAGCAAAGGTCATGAGACAGAATCTTTTTAAATGAAGCAAGCACCAAATAGAATCAAGAAGACATTTTTTCTCTCAGGTAGATGTCTTTCTCCCCATTCACATTCTAGAACATAACCTGCCTGACAATCTGACCGGTTCTTCCATGGCCATGCTTTGTCTGTCCTGGATTCTGTCATTCCTCTCTTCTCACTCCTCAGTTATATAAATTTCACCCATCTTGTTGCTGTTAATTACCTGACTCTCCTCTTCAACCTCAGAGTTTAGCATGAAATCAAGTTTTTTTTTCAATAGTGCAGTCTCGTTTCTTTATTAGAAATGTTTACCAACTTGTGTATGAGTATGTTATATCACTTGATTTATGTAAATATAACTTCAATAAAAAACAAAAACAAAAAAAAACTCTTGGTGTGGTACAGAAGACAGCAAACAAGCTAAGAGAAAATAAATGAAAAGAAATACAAAATGGGGGAACATACAAAATGGGCATAAAAAAAAAAATGCAGACATGTACACATTTACTTCCATGTTCCTTGCAGACAAAACAGTTTAAGGCACACTTGCTTTGTATGATAAAAAAATGTTTATGAATGAATATCAGAGACATACACACAGACAGACACACATTATCAACAACCATCACCAATATCCATAAAATGGAAAAAAAAAACACCTGAAAAAGATAATTATACACAGTATATCAATATTAATATCAAGTATGACTGCCAGTAAACAGGAAGATTAAAAATGTCATCCACAGACCTGATGTGCAAAATGCATATGAATGTAAAAAGAAAATTAAAAGAAAGTCTACATCTAATATTAATATAGAATAGACATTAATCAGATCATTCAATCATCACAATATTAAGCATGTATACTAAAAGAAAACACTGATGAGCTTTTTGGTATAACCTCAATAAAGATACTGTGAAATTCAATGCATTTTCACTATTATAAAGTGACGCACACATACATACAAATATATACAAACACACACACACACACATATGCACAAATACACACACACACACAAAGAAACACACACAGACACACACACACACACAAATACAAGCAGACACAGACTCAATGTGTGTATTCACATTTGCACAAACAAGAAACATGTACACAATCTCATACATACATACATAAATTAGATATATTCATCATAGATCCTTTCCATCTGACGAGGATTTTAAATATATGCAAATGTCACTCCGGACCATAGTCTGTTAGCCTTACCACCAACCCAATTAAAAGATTGAACATCACTTTGACCTTTACAGCAGAACCTATCTAGTACATCCTATGCCTATACTTATAAAATACACAATAAGCAGTTTCAAATAAAGGCTGCAAACAGGAGAGAAACAACCCAGATTTGATGGCATACTTTCTGTCAACACTGCTTCCTTGCAGTGAGGGAGTGATTTTCTTTTGTTGAACTTGTTAGCAAACTCCATCCTTATTTCTACTACTAGCATCCAGTACAACTATTATCAGTGCTACTCCAACTCTAGATAATACTATGAACAACAATACTACAACTACTACCATTGCTACTGTGATTACTACTGGTATTACAACTACTTCTACTGCTACTACTATTGGTACTCTTACTATCATAACCAGTAACTATTACCCCTATTACTACTTTATTTTCACTACTGCTACACCCCTACTACTACTACTACTATTACAAAGAAACATCCAGTTCTCTATTTCTATATTTCCCCTTTTTTCTCAGACTCTTCCACTACCTGATTTATTTCATTGAATAATACAATCACTGTCTGCCTGTAAAAAACATACACAGGCAATAAATTTAATAAAATGGGGTACACAGCTGACACAAAGCTGGCACAAGATAAACAAACAAAAGGAACATAGCATCACACCAACCATCCAGAAAAGAAATAGA
>NW_028234428.1:28315347-28340347 GCF_977035675.1 Penaeus japonicus
TAGATTAAGAAGTTAACTAAAACCCCCAAGCACAGTTTTAAGCTCAGCGTATATTAATGGTCGTTTGCGATTGCGTCCAACTGGAAACACGGAAGAGAGCAAGCCACCCATTAGAGTAGGGAGAGCAACAGGCAGTCTACATCCTCTGTAGCAATAGCTTGCGCTAAGAGTTAGTACCAGAGTTAGTAACAATCAGAGTTATCAGAAGTTAATAGTAAGAGCCTTTACCGCGTCCAAAGCACAAAGCAAAACAGAGTTATAGCATTACCAGAAGCAAACGAGAATGACAAGAAGACAGTTAGACACACAGAACCATCAACACTTAAATTTGGTATATTCTCACAAGAGTGTTTTCAAGTGATCTTTGCCTGATGACGGTTCCTTGACTTCCTCTTTGTAGATAGTGATTTATATTGCTGTACATAAGATACCACGATATATATGCGTAAAAGAAGGAAATAAAATAGCTGTCCAGTAATGCATTCATCCATATCATAAAAAAATATACATATTATTTACCAACTATTTTCGAAATACGCACACATAAAATTAAGCTAAACATATTTTCAAAGCTTAAAGTGGAAATGCTTACCTAATGTTCTTCCAAAAAAACAAAGCATTACTCACTGATAAGGAAATACATGATAATGACAGGGATGATAATAATGATATCAATAAGAATAATAATAACTAAAGAAAACTAGATTAGATAGTTAATCTAAAAAACCCCCAAAGCACAGTTTTATCTGCAGCGTTCAAGAATGGTCGATTGCGAAGTTAACCAAACTGGGAACCAACTAAATGGAGCAAGCCACCCAGTTAGAGTAGGGAAAGGAGCACGTGAAAGTCTTCTACAGAAGGTGTCTGTGGCAAATAGAGAGCGGCTACTAAGACAGCAGTCTACAGAGAGTTTTAGGTAACATCAGAGTTGATCAGAATGGTTAATAGGTAAGGAGCCTTTACCGCGTGTCAACAGTTAACAAAGCAAAACAGAAAGCACGCGCCAAACCAGAAGAGCAAACGAGAAAGACCGATTAAGACAAGCAGAGAAACGAACAAGAAGACTTAAAGACACACAGAACTCACCCATGGTAAACAATTGTGATGCTTTGCCTGGCTGACGGTTTCCTTGACATCTTTTTGTAGATAGTGATTTATACTCGCTGTGTACATATAGTTATTTATTTATATATGCGTAAAATAAAGGAAATAGAAATAGACTGGTCCAGTTAAATGCATTCATCGCATTCAGAAAAAAATCTATCCATCAAATTTATATATATATTTTTAACGAAAAATTTTCACTCATAAATTTAGCTAAACATATTAAACATATTTAAAGTGGAAATTTGGGCTTTTTAAAAAACCTAATGTTCTTCCAAAAAAACAAGACCATTTAGCTACCCTGAGAAGGATGGAACTGATGATGACCGGGGGATGATAATAATGATATCAATAAGAATAATAATAACTATATTAACCATGATAATCATAATAATAAAGTGCAAAGACTAACACTAAGAAGTGAAGGATTCTTGCAAAAAATGCTAAATATATGAATATCTGAATTAAACACAAGGACACAAGATGGATGTAATTCTCCAGTAAAGGATCCAAGGGCACCTCTACTACATTATCACCAAACTGATCAACAAAAAGTATTAAAGAACCCTGGATAAGTTACTAATGAAGCCTTGTGGATTTCTCTTTCTTTCTCCTCAAAAAGTAAAAGGGTCCTACTATCCTAAAAATAACAGCGACAAAAATAAAAAAAATATTCAGATAACTTATCAAAGTGAAAGTTTCACTTTGTATCACTGACTATACTATTTATAACAATATAGAGAAACATGATAAAAGTAAAAAGTTTGTAAGAGTAAAATGAGACAGGATGTCTAACCTCATTTTGGCCTCCAATGTAACCAACAGACACTCACAAATGGCACTGCTCATCACACATTCAATAAAAGTCGTCAGTGATATCATCTTCACTTTTCCTTTAATCATGCATTTGCACATCCCATAATATCTACAAGCTAGATTTTTACGGTATAAAATATCTCTCTTTATAGATTAAACAAAATAAAAACGAAAGGAAGTCTCAAATTATTCTGACCTACAATCCATCCCTAGAAACACAGAGGAAACAGAATATTCCAAATCTGCAAGTCATGTTACAGTTAGGATCCCTAAAGCTTTCCAAACTTTGCTGAAAATAAATTGACAAAATTAACTAAGGAAGTTATGAAATTAATGAAGATATATCAGCAATAATTTAATATCTGTTACAGTATTTGTTGCTGAATCCACAACCTTGAAGATTTATATGTTCAGCAGAGAAAGTTTATTTCTATTATTTAGTATACTTTCAGAAGTGAAATATAAACAACAAATTATGGTAATCAAGTCAATACTCATGATATTTGCATATATGAATCCTTACATCATACAAAATAGATTTAAATAATGTGTTGTTCTTCATCTACTAGCATTAACCTAGGGTCCTTGAGCAAAAGAGAACATAAGATATGTAAAGAAAAATACAAGCTAAAAGTAAAGATAACACTGCATTTTATGAACAGATACTAGCAATCATGTACAATCAGTATCACCCTCGATCAAATAACTCAAGTTATCTTTGGACATTTGGCATTCCTAGCAAGGGAAACCCAAGATCACTTACTACGATAAAGTGGGAGAGTTCTAGTTAATAGCTTGGGGTCTGTTTTGTTAAAAATACTAACAGGACAGTTTCTTTTTCTTTCTGCTGTTATGTCTAACAGTACAAATTCTAATGCTGGTGTCAAAACAATAATGACATATTTAAATACATTATGTAAAATGAAAAATATTTCCAAGAATGATTTTATCCAGCATTTTTTTTTACTTGATTTATCCAAATACTTCATTTGACCTATTATATAGTTTAGTTATTAGAATGTAAGTAAAGTGTTCAATGTAAGTATCAGAAACCTCTTCCATGATATAAGTTACCTACAGCCATCAATATTGTGAACATTCATCAACTTTATTGGTAAATGTACATCAAAAGAATTGCAAAATATATTCAAATCATGAAAAGTTTAAATCAACAGGTGGAGAACTTGACACTGAAGAGAAATGTGATGATTTCCCCATATAATGCTTTTACCCCTTAATTTACAACCTAAACACAATGGTACTCTTTACTTCTCCAAGGTTGTTAGCTGAAGAAGTTGATAAAATATATTAATAACATATTGGAGAAGCAAAAAGTCCACTTCAGTTTATAACAAATACTATAGTCAATTCATAAAGACAGCAAAATAATGTAAAACTGAAACTGTAATACAAAACAGGTCTTCTTGCTACAGTAGGACATATTTGCATCACACAGTACAGTATCAATTAACAGTAATGTTAGTTTACATTTAGTTTCATCATATTTTTAGTGTCATGCTATAGCAAAGAGAGCTGTATTTCTTTGAAGAGATACCTACAACCATTCTCAGGACAGAGGTTTATCACATAAAATATAGCTTCTAAACCTTGTATTCCATATCAACCTAAACAACAATTAAGAAAAGTATACGTTATATCATTAAATTACCAGGTTAACATGCTTTACTAATCAAATGAATGAAATGAAAAATCCTAATATTTCTTCCCATAACTTTTTCCCTAAACTACAGGTTACTATTGCTTTCCTAACAGCCACACCTATAGACACTATTCCTCCAGGAAAAATCTCTGGTCTATGCGACAATCAAAATTTAGCATATCCTGGCTATTCCATCTGTGATCACTTTTGGAATTATTAATCCAATTAACAACTTTCCAGTCTACGTTCTTAATTCCTCTCCTTACTAAAATTAGAAACGTATCAGCAAGCTTACAAACTTTAAAATAGTTGGAAACTTAAACCCATTCAAGACAAACTAACCTTCCATGATATATATATAATTTGCTATTTTTTTTTACATGAGAATGATCAAGTTGCAGATTCTCTTCCAGATTATCCTTCCCCTAAACAAATCCTATGACTATTACTCTGATTGACACTATACCCAATGGTTATGATAACCCCCAAATTTGCCTTCTCATTTCCCTTCAGGATATATGATATGTACGACTTATAATTCTTTTTGCAATAGGTGTTCAAAAGGAGAATGAGAGCGATATCTATTAGATGGCTGTTTAGGCAGGAGTTGGTTAATGTTATATGTTGGTTATGATACATTTTTTATAAGATGATGAAAATAAACAATTAAGTACTTAAATAACAGTCATAAATATAGTGGTAAATTTACAAATAACTCAATTGTTTTATATTATAATAAGCATTCAAAACTGGGTAATCTTCAGTTTCACAACCACCATCCTCTTAGAAAAGCAATCAAATTGAAGATATATTTATCAAATTAAAACAGGCACGGAAAAACAAGAAATGATGACGGAATAACTATAGATTGCTAATTAGGACATATATAAAAATAATAAAGGCAAGTTCTTACGAGACATCAGTCGTGACTGGCCTTTAGAGACCTACAGAGCTTCTTGCAAGAACAACCATACACAAACAAATAATAGAAGCAAATAAACAGAATACATTTTTAGAAAACAAAAATTAATGTCCTTGTGAAACTGAAAATTACACCACAATCACTACAAATACACATTAACACAGAAAAACACTGCATTTCAATATAATAAAAATAAAATCACAAACAGACACACATAAAAGAAAATAAGTCATTCATACTTTCCTTTCAGCTGTCTGCTAGTAGATGAACCTAAGGCTACTAAGCTCCCAATTCACATACACAGGACTTGGAGAACCATTTGGGTCTTTAGTGCCTGGTCAACTGAGTGTGCTTCCGCCTTCCCGAGTCAGTGAGTCTAACTCAAGGCCGGCGGTGAGTCACAGGACTCCTCTGTGAGGAGTTCTCGGGAAAGACTAAAGGTTATCCAAGCAAATGGAAAAGGGGGATGGGCCGAGAGCGGCTCTCCCTCCTAGCACCTTTCCTCCTACAAATGACACTAACAACAGGCGGCTTGACGATCGTCGACGCCCTAGAGCCTGCACTCACCTGCCAGGATGCGACCGCTGCTGCCAAGAGAAATCCTACGGCCTTGAGGGGCGATTACAGGGAAACCGCAGGACTTGTGGAAAACAACATTCTAGCCAGATGGAGTATAGACGAAGCGAATTTCGTAACGGTAATAGGATCCGATTCCAATTAATAAAAAAAGAGAATCGACAAAATCGTCTCCAAAATTTTTAAGTGTCTCCAACCCTCTTTTTAGTGACGTGATTGGCGACCCGATTCTCCCTCGACCACCCTGGATCCTCTTATGGAAACTATGTGCCATGCCGTTATGATTGAAGACTATATACGGAAGAAGGGTAAGTTTGCATCCTCACGCTGGATGTAACATGATGCTGAAACGGACTACAGAGTCATCTATTGAGCGAATCTATAACTCATGGAAGAGAACGTGAACTGGGAAACTATTTTATTTTTCAGTCAATTCCATCACTTAATAAAGGTTAGCTATTTTTAAATCAATACATCGGTTTATTTGTAAATCGTATTTGGTGGCAAATAAACAGGGGGTGTATTTTGTTCCGCAATGAACCAAATACAAGAGGACCGTGGGGAGAAAATCTTAGTCACATGTCGTCACCAATGTACAATGAAGACGTCACTGACATCGAGAGTGACGTCACCAGTATATATAGAAAGTGACGTTACTAATACAAAGAGAAAGTGACAACACCGATGTATAAAGAAAATGACATCGCTAGTGTAAAGAGAAAGAGTCATTATCCATATAAACCAAGGGTAACGTCACTTATGGTAACATTATCGACATGAAGAGAAAAATACCCATTTACCATAAAGAACATCAGAAGAAAGCGATCACACCCATGTGAACAGAAAACTCCTTCAATCAACACAATGCAAAAGTAACACCACCAAAGAGAAACATCACGAGAACAAGTAAAAAAAATGATAATAATAAATCATAGATATAAACTGAAAATGACGTCACCGATGTAAAGAGACAGACGACGAATCGCCCTCACAGCGCCATCTATTGATTATCAGGACGTTTAACAAGCATCACACCAGTCTCCCCCGGCTTTCCTTTCTTCCGTCTAAACCTCTCGGATTACGATGGCCAGCCTATTGCTAAGGAATTGTGCCAGACGCCAAGGATCCCTCAGACTCCTGCAGACTCTTTCCTCCTCGCGTGGGAGTGTTGTCAGGCGCATTCGGCTGACGTTGGTAATTATAAGGCGTCTCGGGAAAGGGAGGGCCATAGGGGGTTACCTAATGATCTTTCTTTAGAATGTAAAGCCTTGGAGAATGCAAGGTCGCTTATTTTTTGCCGTGTGTTTCCTCGCGGCGGTCAGCATTGCCTCCTCATTCCTCTTTTCCCTCTCCTTTATTTTCCTCCCTGTGGAGTGTCACGAGGTAAGGGAGGCACTGGAGGATGCTTGTGGATATATGGCATTTACTGCGAGCTTTTATTAACGTGATTTTATTGAACTTAAGGAAACTGGGAGATTTGAAGGTTGTCGAGTGCCGGCGGTTAGGCTGCGTGACAGTGCGAATGCCATTGATGCCTTGCTGTTGATTGCAGAGGCATATTGAATGTTGGGTGTTGAAGCTATTGTGTGTTAATGCCATACATACCGGGTTATTGTTCGTGTGGCAGATTGCATGTCTGATTGATGTCGTTGCACAGATTGGACGAAGCGCATGTACGTAAATAAATGTGATGATAAGATAAAATGCAACTTGGTATATAATAGCAAAGGGTGGGAAAGAAACAAAATATTTTCACCTATAATGATATTGTAGAAAACAAGTTTTGTAACTTGTAGGAAATATGAGGATTTTCAGTGAGTTATATTTGAAATGTGTTGATGCACTTGAATGCACATTGCAATTTGAAATGTGGAGTTCCTGTTGAACTGTCATAATAGTTATATTAATTGAGTAGTTTTACTTGTATTTCCTACATTATTTGTTAAAGTAGTATGCTATCAGTGAAAATCTAAAGCAAAATACAATTCTATGAGCTATTAGTATTGATTGAATATAGATGTGTGTGCCAGGGTGTTGGTTCCATATTATGCAGAATGCATCAGTTGCCAACCAACATACACTCTATCAGTCTTGATCTTAATCAGGTTCCACATTTGACACTAAATTGCCAGGGAGGCCTAATTACCCAATCTTGCCGGAAACTAATTGATTAAGGTTTGCTGGTTGTTGCAGAGCATTGAAGCCATGGAGGCTAGTGGTGGATGTGCAGGCGTGGCTTAAGTGCCAGTGGTAGAGATGGAATTGTCATGTAAATATTCTTTTTTTTTATGATCTTGTATGCAAAATCCATTTACATTCTCTAATTTGCAACGGCAAGTATGATCTGAATATTCCGGTAAACTGTTGTCATGGCGCCCAAGGGAGCCAACTGGCCATTAGACAGGATATTTCTGACACTATAGGCACTGTTCTGTTTTTGTTTTGTAGGTCTATGGCTGCTGAGACTTGTTTGTTTGTTTGTTTTTTCTGTATGTAATTGATTGGTGTTTTTGATGTATGGTGTTTTCTGATAAATAGGATTGTTGTATCAGTTGATGTGGGGTGTTTTGGGGCATATCTGTAAAAGTTATATCTAAACTGATTTAAATGTCATACTATTAGGGCACTGCCCATTAAGTTTGGTTTACTAGATTCAATTTAAAATTTGTTTCATTGTGTACATATCTGTATATTTGTTTTTCTCCTTTTTTTTCTTTTTTTTAATATTTTTATGCTATTTATGGTCAGTTCTTTCATTAGCATTCCATGCAGTTTTTTTTTTCTAAATTTCCTTTTTAAATGGATGCATTCTTGTTTTTTTACATTGTATATTATCGGTGTCGTCTTTGTTCATGCTTCTAGTGGTATTGTGGGAGTTGATCTGTGGTAATTCTCAAAGGATTTTATGTTTTGGAGTTTCCATTATCTTTTAGTCTTTAAAACATTATTTTGCTTTTTGTTAAGTTGAATTTTAAATCCCAGGTAATTAGCACATTTTTACAGAAGTTTTCTCAAGAGTCTCCCTTTTCTTTATAAATTGCTTGTCTTGCTTTGGTTAGTACTTTCTTATATTCAATTTAGATATCCTTGGTGGGCCTTTTTCTCCATTTATTGTATGCATTTTTTCTTTTTTGATAATTGTTGATTTTATTGATTATTATTGATTCCAACAAGATTGATTTGGCTTACAATTTTTCCCCCACCCTTCACAGTTAAAGTAGTTTTAGTAATTTTGATAATTGGTATCTTTTGCAATTATTGTCAGCTGATCACTTCCTAGATGAGGTCCTGTTTTTATCTCTGTGATTAATTGAAGGTGAACCTGTAACTTAGTTTAGAGTAGTTTCATTATTTGTTTTGGGGTTGTTCCTTGTTATTTGTCCTGGTTGTGTCAGCAAGGTTTTCATTTATTGAATTGTGTGTGTGTGTGTGTGTATGTATATATGTTTTGTGTGTGTGTGTTTCCCCATTTTATTACTTAATCCCTTAACCCTCCTTTTGGCACTCGGCTCGCGAAGACCCAAGTCCCCCAGTGTGGTGATTGCAAATATTGCGTGCAATCGTCACACCACCACACGACCCCGGCATCGAGTTTGCTGTCACACGATCGTGTGTGACCAACCGCATCATAGGGTTAACTGCAGATGATGTGATATTATGTTATGGTCTGGCTAGTCTTCCCACCAGTGACATGATATCACATCTTGGCTTTTTGCATGGCCGGCATTCTGGCTGATGGAGTGCGTGTCAGCTGGCCGCCACCTCAATGGATGAATGGCCTGCTGTATTAGGCTTGTGCATTTCGAAATACCCCCGGTGGAGCCTAAATTGTCTGTTGTTGGTTGGTTAATCATGGGTTTCAGCTAGGAAGGTGTGCATTGAAATCTCCTAAGAGAATTTTTGGATTCTTTAATTGATCTAAATACTATTGGCTTTCTTCTTTACACTGTTACTTGCATTATATATCAGTAAAATGTTGAGCCATTTTTCTTTATATTGTGTTTTGATTCCTTGTACTTCAAGATGTTGACACACCAGATAATTTTCAATAATCAGTCCATCAATCCTAGTATTTCAATTTTATGCATCTCTTAGTTCTAGTTTCAAAGCCATAACAATACTGGTGATGCCAAGTATCCATTGTCTTATGTTATATGAGCTGAACTCAAAAATCTTCAACAGATTTGTTAAAAGCTAAGATAGGAAATTAAAATAAGATGTTTTAATTTTATTTGTAATACTTTTTTGTCTTTTCTTTTGACTGTGAAAAGTCCATGGGTACATTATTATCAATTGAAATCTTTTGTTTAATTTTTCAAAGAAAATGTTTTTTCATGTTGGTCTACAAATACCTTGTTGGTCCTCCATTGACGTTACTATTATCTTACATTACCTCTACAAATAAGTTTTGTTTTTCTAGGTACGCAACATGAGTGACGAGGTGGCAGCTGCGAAGGCTGCGTCCTCAGAGAGCAAACACCAACCCACCATCTTCGATAAGATCATCGACAAGTCTATCCCAGCTGACATTGTGTACGAAGATGAGAAGTGCTTGGCCTTCCGTGACATCTCGCCTCAGGCACCAACGCATATCCTCGTAATTCCCAAGAAGAGGCTGGCAATGCTCACCGATGCTACAGAAGAAGATAATGCTGTAAGAACCGTAGTATAAGTTGCTGATTCTTTTGGCAACATTGCAATATATTTGAAGAGCATTGCAGTGCAACCTCTAGAATTTAGACTTATCAGTTGCTTCCCAGAAGTAGAGGAAGGACAGATGGTCTTTATTAGATTAACAAAAGAATGCAGTGTTAGTGAGAAATATGATGTTTGGAAAGTAATAAAGATCTGAAAAATTTAATGTTGAGGTTAGACTCGGTATATGATCTCAGATTAGCATGGTAGTTTTATATTCAAGAAAATATCATTATAATATGCTTTTATCAGGTCATTGTACTTGGAAAGTTTTGGACATAACACAGTTTTTAATGACATCATTTTTCTTCCCTGTGTTATAATTCAAGAGAAGTGTGATTACTCTTCTTTTTTTTTGAAGCTGCTGTTCAAGTTTATTGATAAATAGCCTATGTGAATTAATGTAGTTGATTATGTTTTTATTTAGCATATTCATGTTTGTTTTATCCAGTATTATTCTTTCTTTCTTTTCTTTTTACTCTTATTTTTAATTTTGATTATGGCTTGCCTTAACTATGTGTGAGACTGAGTGAGTGTATGAGAGAGAATTATAATTTATTTGATATTTTTTTTTTTCAGCTTCTTGGTCATCTTCTATTAACTGCAAACAAGGTAGCGGCTCAAGAAAAACTTGACAATGGTTTTAGGATAGGTAAGTGGGAATTGCTAATATAGTTTGTAATAAAATCTATTTAGTGATCATGAATATAAGCCAAATACATTATGCTACTAATGTTATGGCAATGTAGTCGTCTATATTATTAGGAAACTTCAGTTCTTTAGATAATCTATCAGGTACATTTTCACACATTATTTACTCTTATGCCAGTCTGCTTTATAGATAGGTCTCTTTATGTACTCCAGGCAGACAGTAGATATGAATTTTGTGAAGGAGCTTGTCTTTCACATTAACCCTTTCCCGACGGGGCACTCACTACGCGAAGACCCCAATGCCGGGCGATTGCAATATTGCATTAAAATCGTCATACTGGCTTGACGCCCCGGCATCGGGAGTTTGGCTGTGTCACACGGGTGTGACGCACCGTCGTCATAGGGTTAATAGTTGCGAGTGATGCAGTTGCCCTTAGGTCATCCTGGACAGTTTCCGTTAACAGGCTTGTCACTAAGATTTATAATATTGATTAAGAGCTGCTCTTGGTTTCTTAGGAGTGATTGCCTTTTGCTTTTTCAGTAATCAACAATGGAAAAGATGGTGCTCAGTCTGTGTACCACCTCCACCTTCACATACTTGGAGGCCGGCAGATGAGCTGGCCACCTGGCTAAGACAAGA
This sequence comes from Penaeus japonicus, assembly GCF_977035675.1. Lineage (NCBI taxonomy): Eukaryota > Metazoa > Arthropoda > Malacostraca > Decapoda > Penaeidae > Penaeus > Penaeus japonicus. The sequence goes on from NW_028234428.1 coordinate 28,326,412, forward strand.
CACTGGAGATGCTGAATACAGTTGGGCCACTTTTTGCACTGTGAATCACACCCTAAAAATGATCATATTTTAATTGTTAATTGTAGTGAGACTTTGGTAATGTGCGTTCAGGCTTATGACGCAACTATTTATTGGTCAATTGCATTTGCACGTTTGTCAAATAATTCCACTTTGGCTGTAGATGGAAAGTGCCCTATAATGAATACCGAAATATTTATACATAGGTGTTTTAATTATATCTTAAGCAGTTATCCATATGAAATGGCTGTGTAATGTAATTTCCAGAACATAATTTAATAATTGCTTGAAGTTTGTTGCTGCACTTTACAAGTTGAATCTTGCTAGTAATTGTGCCCTGAAATTTAATATCAGAAAGGTGGCATATCAATAAGTGGCCTACTGTATGAGCTAATGAAACATAATTAGTCACTATGTTTGTTTATAATTTGTTTGATAATTTAAACTTATACACAGTGGATAACCAATGAAATTGTATTGTAATCCACGGTTGATGATTTGTAGGCAAGCAGAGATATCAATCAGTTTGCTGATTTTAACTGTGACTATAATTGTGTTCCAATAAAGATAAGTAATAAAGTTTTTTTTTTATGTTGTCCTATTGCATCATTTCATGAATATTCTCATTAAGCATAACATTTATTTTCAAAGAAATGTGACTTGTGAAATTGTCCTCCTGACATTTAGATGTGCACTGGTTCCCCACTATCTTTGCATCAAGTGGCTAGAGCTAGAAGGCTCGAAATCTATTTTGTAATCGTCCCTGCAACTAAAGAGGAAAGGAAAGAGTTGATGTAAGGGTTGATGTAGGAAGAAAAGTGAAGGAAGCAGTAGGTATTATCACTCTCTCGAGTGTCTGCAGTCGATAATGGGGAAAGTAGAAGAGGAGAGTAATATATATGTTAGTGAATATGAATGTGGTGAAAAGGGTGACCAAAAGGAGACATTGTCTAGGGCAAGGTTCTTCAAAGTTGAAAACAATAGCTAGTGATCAGTGGGTCACTCCGTCTCTTTAAAAGAGGATAGTAATATGTAGATAAATAGTAAGATAGTAATATGTAGATAAATAGTAAAAGCCCATAAAGCGAAAAAAATTATTAGATACGGTAGGTGACCCAAAAGCAAGTATTTCATACTGGAGGAAGACAGGTGTAAAAACTGATGAGTGTTGAATACTATCCAATAGGATTGCGATTTATTTAAATTAGAATACATATGAAGGTGTGTGCGACTAACCCCATATGGACCCGAGAGTGCATTGCGTAATTAGATAGGAGGTAAGATTGGTAGGAAAGGGATTGTTAGTTAATGTGATGACATGGGGGAGGATGTCGGATCAAACTCGAGTAGTTAGTATTTATGACGAACGAGAGTCAATAGTATTGAGAATCATGATGTTGATGGTGTAGGAATGGGTAGGTGCAGCCTGTAATTTGTCAGTAAAATAGGACAGTAGGAAGGCATTGAGAAAGACCCGATGGGATATGTCAGGCGTCCTGTACAACCTTTTCCATTGGTTTGGAAGGGTACGATCCCAGGTTTTGTATTAGAGCGCGAGTAAACAGGTGCTGATTTCTTAAGGACTAGAAGCAAAATGATCGCTTAACCCGGCCAAGTAGACCTGCCTAATTGTAGACCATCAATCCTTTAGCTACTGAGTTGAATGTTGAAAGGTGTAACGAGTTCGAGGAGGGAGCACTGATCGAGGGCCGTCTAGTCTAGGCCACCCCTACGTGATAGCACGGTGTTTATCATTTATACTGAAAGCAAGAAACTGCCATTCTTTAAGCATAAAACAAGAAGTAGAAGTTCAGAATCCAGTTGAATTGTTGAGGCTTTTTATCATATTTATGTAAATGGTGAAAGTAACATGAACCATACTCAAAATAAAAAATTTATCTACTTCGAATATCGGTTCCTTGTGCCTACTTTTCTGTGTGTGTCTCCCTTATGCATTATACATGAATATAGGTTTAGATACAAATTTATTGTTCCTCTTTTTATTTTTATTGTTGCCACTCATATCACTATATTGGACACTCATTTACTTTCAAGATACTCATAGTTAGTTTTTTTTATTGATTTATCTACTTGTTGCTGGATAAATCTAACGTACGAGTGTAATGAATCTATACTTATTTTTCTTTGGCAAATTTCGGAACCATGTTGAATATTGAAAAGATCTTGAAGAACTTTAACATAGTAAATGAAACCTTTTTCAGCTTTGTTACATACATTTGATAATTCATTGCATTCGCAGCAACATGTAACGATGCTCAATTGAACAAGATGTTATTGTCCCGACGCATTGTATGTTTATGTGAATAGGTAGCTAAGAGAGAATAATAATATTTTCAGCTTCAGACATTTTTTGGTACGATTTGAATATTATGCAAAAATATTATGCATTTTTCAACTGTTACTTATTTGGATAGAAAGTAAATATTTTTTTTTTTCTAAAAAAGGATGCATAATTTAATCACCAGGTGAATTAGGAGAAGATTGAGATATGGGATCACCTGAGTAAATACATAAAATAATAAGAAAACCAGACTCAAAACAAAAGGAATAGTAACAATAAAAAAACAAAATATAGTTAAGATATTTATTATGATTATTTACAATGTATTCCGCTTTTGGCATTGAGACAGCAAATGAACATGTAAAAAAAACTTAGTGTGTTATGCAATTACAATGGGTTTGAAAAATACAATGCGAGGACACCATAGCTGTTGCGAAAAAAATAGACAATATACAGATCCAGTCACGATTGTTAGCACGTGTATTGTAATGGTCTGTGTTTGAGTTGTGCGCTCGTAGCCCTTCATTCTTCCTTTAACTGAATCATTCACTATCTTTATCTTCTTCTTCTTCTCCGTTTCGTTTTTCTCTCTATATTCATCTTGTTTGTTGATGTACTCGTTACATCTAACTCGTCTTCGTTCATTTAAAAAATATAATCTTTAAACAGCCAAACGACTTAATAACCTGCTTATCACAAACTCAGTTCACAAATCAGCAACATTTTCCTTTGGCTTGAAAATAAAACCAACCATTGCAAATGATTAACCAATTGCATCTATCTATCCATCTCATATATCAATCATTGCAAGAAATATGCATGAAGACGACTTCTCTTTACATTGCATCATACATCTTATAAAATCCGTGACTATGAAACCAATAACAACACAAACACAGACCATATGGAGTGAATGATATAAAAAAAAAAAAATCTATAATATGTATCTTCTTATTCATATATATATATCTTTTTTTTAAAAATCCAAGAATCAATCATATATCTTTTTGATTATATCTTTAGTATAAATCTTAAATATACAAGATGATTTTGTCAGATAGATAGGAGGGTCGATCTATTGGATGAATAGTGATGTTTATTCTTAATGAACACGTCAAAGCTATTTTTTTTTCTCCTATACCGCTCCTGTGTACCTGACTCATATGGCAACACATATATCGGACTAAGTCAGTATTCACACTAATTAAATGGATGGGATTCTCTGTAATTTATAATAATAGTAATAATAATAATGATAATAGTAATGATAATAGTAATAATCATAATCATAATAATAATAATAAACATAATCATAATACTACTAATATTAATAATAATGATTATTATAATGATAAAAATAGTAATGATAATAATAATAATAGTAATAATAAAAGGAAAAAAGGGATTGTGGGAAATAAAAACAAGAATGGTACGGGTGGGTGTCGAAAAAAACAACAATAAAAAGAAAACCCACGAGTCAATACATAACTTGGTCTCACATTGCTAATGGTTTTCCTTGCCTTAGAAGAATAACAATACCTTGTAAGAGGATCTCCAAACACATTTTATATAAAGGGAATGTTATGTTTTTTTTTTTAACCCTCAATAACCTATATTTTATTTAGGTTAAAGGGTATACAAGCTTGAGATGCATTCATGGCAAGAAGCTCACTTAGAAAAATATTTATATGTATCTCTATATATAAAAAAAACAACACAATGTGAACCGCAAAGCTATTTCTTTCATATAAATCTCATTCAGCACCATTTTTCTGCAGTGTGGATGGCTTACTAAGCCAATATTTTGTCTTAAACTTAATCTTAATCTCGTTCTTGGATTCCGTAAGGTCCAAAAATTGAAAAAAAAAAGTATCTATAGAAATATTTCGAGTTCCTTTTTCCACGGAACGTCGATTCATATAGTTTTCTTTCACTTTTCTGTTTTCACAAAGTCACTTTATTGCGACATACGGAAATTTTTTTCTCTTGAAGACGTAGTACCTTTTAAAAAGTTCTTTTTGTAAAACTTAGAAAAGATCCACCGATTGTCACTGACACATATAATATACAAGTATATATATCTTTAAGTACACCAAATATATATTTTTCACAAATATCATTACAGAATATTTCATTGTCAAATATATCACACACACGGACACATCAAATTTAGGCAAGAAAGGTAATCATAATAAACATTAAAAGAAATCTTTCAAGAAAGCGCTTCCCAAAACATTCGTCACACAAGAAAATAAGACCGACTAAGTGCCATTTCAAATAGCAAAAAAACGCGCCAAAAAACAAAAGACAAAACGAAAGCGACGTCTTATCCCTCCCTCGGCAGCACCAACTCCTTATTCAGCAAACTCCACGACATTCCTCAAGAAAGGGAATCTGTGTTGCTAGTCCAGTCTTCTGTAACAGCATCTAAGACTCGGACATCCATTACCGCCCTTGTACACGGAGGTCGTAAGGACGAGAATCCTCTGAAGACCCCTCTTCCTCTGAGAAATTGGTATACTTGGACTGGCATTAGATAATGGACCGCGTCTCGAGAGCAAACCTTTTGAATCCTGTAGTATAACTCGCAGTAGTTATATAACAGGATAGAGCTGTAGCATGTTAGAGACACATATTTACATAAAGCTGCAAGTGAACATTATTGACGAATCAAGCCTATTTGCAATATTATGACAGCATCTGTGTTAATGAGTATGGGGCACGTATATATATATATATATATATATATATATATATATATATATATATATATATATATATATATATATATATATATATATATATGTTAAAAGGGAGACATGGTTGAAAGTTATGACATGCGAATTGGAAGTCAAAAAGTGGGAGGCGTGAGGACCGAGTGGCACCGGCGGCGCTGCGGCCACTGCCGTTGGTTAGCCCGGGGCAGACTGCACTGCCGAGACGCCCAAGGAATGCTGTGGAGGCTGCGGCGCGTGGTGGGCTCAGAGGTACTCCGAGTCCTCCTCGAGGGTCGGCTGACGTCAGATGCCCTTCGCCTCTTTGTTCCTGCGGCGCCTCAGCCAGCCGGCCAGGCGGGAGTCCTTGTACATGCTCTGAGATCGGTTGACCTTCTTGCTGTCGGGCGAGTCGTTGGCAGGGCGCCGCGGGGGCCGGGGGGGCAGGGCGCCCTTGCTGTTGTTGGCCTCGCCGCGGGCGTCGCGCGCCTCGCGGTTGTCGTACTCCACCTCGTACTTCTCACGGTAGTGACGCGGCTTCCACGGGGCGAGCAGCGAGAAGGAGCGCGATACCTTCTTGCTCTGGCGATTGACGCCGCGCTCGCTCGGCGCCTCCTCGGACGCGCGCCGCACCGGGATGTCGGCGACGGCCGTGGCGTGCAGGTACACGGACCGGTTGGAGCCCGTGGACACGCGCGAGGCTTTAGAAGCGCGGGAGGCATGCGAGCCGCCGTGGCTGTCCACTTCGCTTTCGCTGCTCTGCAGGGAGCTACCGGCCGACCCGGCGACCCCCGACGGCGGCGACACGCCCCGCGGCCCGCTCGTGGCTCGCTTGCCCTTGCCCGCGTTCTTGTGGGCGGACCGCGACGACCGGTTGGGCAGGCTGCGGTAGTCGGGCACGGCGGGACCCGAGCCGATGCCATGGCTGCTCTCGATGTCCGTGTCGCCGAAGTAGCGGTGCTTGAAGCTGGTCGTGCGAGCCACCCTGGGCGGCGGCGGCGCCTCCGAGGACGCCGAGGATTCCGCCGAGTACTTGCGTGTCGTGCTGGGGCGCTGCACGGTAGAGAAGCCGCCGGTGTCTCCCTGGCGGGCGTCCTTCTTGGCGCGCAGCTCCGCGCGGTTGAGCGTCGAGCTCTCCCACTGCGGCGGCGCTGCTGCCTCCGCCGCCTCCTCGTCGCGCTCGCGGTTGAACCACAGCGGTTGGCCCTGCAAGAGGACGGCGTTAGGAAATATTAAATAAGGTCACGTTTACCGGTTATACCACAACCGCACTACACCTGTTATCATCACCATTAGTACTGTAACGGGCATATGTGGGCTTGTATGTGTACGTGGGAATGTGCCTATGTCATATCTCCTTGTCGTTGTTGTGGGCGCTCGCACCTCTGCTCGCGTGCAATGGCTACAGCAAACCTAGACAAGCCGCTAATATTCTGCCACTACTAACTGGTCCCGTGTTGTTAGAGTGCCACTCCTAGAAGCTGAAAAAATGAAGAAAACAAAGACTGGGAAAGCACCTGCAGCGAAAGCAGTATGTACGAGTTTATGGGAGTGGAGGAACACTTGTCTCAGATCTAAGCAGTGACGCGTTACATCCAGAGAATTGGTTGTAAAAAGAAGCATCAAAGAATGAAAGATAGAAGCATGATATAATCCTGAAAAAGCAAATCAAAGCCAAGGCGCCAGAAAATGGAAGAAAGCCCAAGGGACGCGAAGTGTGGTAAAGCCAAGGACATGTGTGTGAAAGGAGGTGCGGGCGTGAGGGCGTGAGGGCGCGAGGCAGCGTGGGTGTAGTAAGGTAGGGCAGGAGGGCGAAGGGACTCACTTCACGACGGATCTTGGAGGCTCGCACACTGGGACGTCGCGGGCGGTGGGAACTGCGGGAGGAGGCGCGGGAGGAAGCCCTGGACGACATCCGCGAGGGCCCAGTGCGGGACGAGCCAGGACCCGGGGGTGCCGCCCGGGACGCTCCCCGCCCCCCGCCCCCCCGCAGCCCCAGAAACGCCCACGGCCACGCACGCTTCTTCTTTGCTGGCTTCTTCTTTGCGGGAGTCTGGAGGAACGTGTGCTGTGTTAGCGGTCAGGGCGCGAGGGAAGAGGAAGGAGGGAAGGGCGGAGGGGCGCTCCGACGCCTCATGGCAGGAACGTGGCCTTCTCGACCACACTTCCTCCTGCACGCGCTCAGGGACTCCAGGTATCCGAGGGACAGATATCCAAGGGACAAGTATTCAAGGGACACATATCCAAGGGACATTCTAGCCATAAATCCCCGAGGATAAGGAATGTTCAAGAAGGCAACACAACTTCCATCGATTTTGATAAATGGGCAATGCAATATAAACTTTCAAACGGAAAAGAAATTATGTGTTTATAGTCGTTTTGACTTTGGCAAAATAACGCCAATGATAACAAGTAATAAATGATCAACAAATATGAAATATCTCGCAATAACCTCGCTAGATCATACTCTATTACAAGAAAATGAACTCGGTGTTGCACGAGGCATGGTGGTGAAAATGCGTGCAGGTCTAGGCAAGGACCATGTATAGATATCCATATAAGATCCACGAATCTCATGACGAATTAAAATAATTTCCCGTGAGTATGTATAATAAATATATATATATATATATATATATATATATATATATATATATATATATATATATATTTATATATATATATATATATATATATATGTATACACATATTCTGTATTCTACATTTTTTAGTTATTCTTTGTCCCGATAAAAGAAAAAAAGATAAAAAAACTTATTAATTCTGCCTCTTTGTCCCGATAAAAGAAAGAAAAAACTTATTAATTCTGCCTCTCGGATACCTGAAGTCCATACATTTTCATTTTCTTTATCATTTCCTTTTTTTCTTCTTTTTTTTTATAAGGATCACGTGACCTCAACATTGGTGAGCCCGACATGCGGTTAGCCATAGTCATCATGCGGTCATGCAGAGGATTGGAAACAGGACAGAAAGGGGTGGGCGTGGGAGGGAGGGAGGGAGGGAGGGAGGGAGGGAGGGGGGCAGGGGCAGGGGAGTGGAGGGGGCATTAAATTAAAGGGGGGTGTGGGCGGGGTTTTTAGAACGACTTTAGAATACTCTGAATGATCCAGTCCAATGACTAAATGAAATATGTATTATAATTCTATATATATCTCAAAGAATATAATAGTCATCCCATACATATCCATTTTCTTCTGTTTAGATATATGATAGATATATGAAATAAAGAGAGTGTTGAGCAGGAAAGACAGATAATGAAGAACGGTACGTTTTTTTTTCGCAGGTACTTGAACCGGGGTACCATCAAGAAGTTACCGAAACGCATGGTACCTCGGATCTATATTTGGATTCCGTAAAATTCATAAAACATTATCATCATTTTTTTTTTTAAGATAGGTAATCAAAGCTGGAAAAGTAATAACAAATATTATGAAATACAAATTGTATATTCAGCTGCATGTTACACAATGCATTACTTAGCTATTTAAGAGAACAAGAAGGAGAAACAGAAGAAGACGAAGGAGAAAAGGGAGGAGAAGAAGAAGGATAAGAAGAATAAGATGGAAAAGAAGGAGAATAATGATAATAATAATAACAGCAACAATAATGGTAATAATAATAATAATAATAATAACAATCTCCCCTATTTCCCTCTCCCTCTCTCCTCTATCCCTCTCCCCTCTCTCTTTCTCTCTCCTCTATCCCTTTTTCCTCCCTCTCGCTCTCTCTCTCTTTCCCTCTCTCTTCTATCTCTCTTTCTCCCCCCCCTCTCCTCTCTCTCTCCCTCTCCTCTCTCTCTCCCTCTCCCTCTCCCTCTCCCCTCTGTCTCTCTCCTCTCTCTCTCCCTCTCTCTCCTTCTCCCTCTTCCCATCTCCTCTCTCTCCCTCCTCTCTCCCCTCTCCCCTCTCTCTCTCCCCTCTCCCTCCTCCCCTCCCCTCTCCTCCCTCTCCCTCTCCCTCTCCCTCCTCCCCTCTCCCTCTCCCCTCTCCCTCTCCCTCCCCCCTCCCCCTCTCCCTCTCCCTCTCCCCTCACACTCTCCCTCTCCCCTCACACTCTCCCTCTCCCCTCACACTCTCCCTCTCCCTCCCCCCTCACCCTCTCCCTTCCCCCTCTCCCTCTCCCTCTCCCTCTCCCCCTCTCCCTCCTCCCTCCCTCTCCCTCTTCCTCACCCTCTCCCTCTCCCTCCCCCTCTCCCTCCCCCTCCCCCTCCTCCCTCCCCCTCTCCCCCTCCCCCTCACCCTCACCCTCACCCTCTCACCCTCTCTCCCTCTACCTCACCCTCTCCCTCTCCTCTCCCTCACCCTCTCTCCCTCTCCCTCACCCTCACCCTCACCCTCACCCTCACCCTCACCCTCTCCCTCTCCCTCTCTCTCCTCTCACCTGATTCTTGGCCTTCTCGGCGTGGGCGGTGGGCGGGGCGGTGGGCGGGGCGGACGGCTGAGGAGCGGGCGGCTTCTTGCTCGTCTTGACTGTCTTTGTGGCTTTTTCATTTGTCTTTGTCTTGGCGTTTTTGTTGCGTCCGTCGCTCATGAGGACGGAGAAGAACTTCTTCCGCTGCCGCAGGATCTTCTCCTGCTTCTCCTCGTCCTGTGGGTGTGGGGGGGGGGGGGAGGCTGTGGTTAGCTGCGGCCGTGGAGGGATTTTTAGCGCCATGGCTCTATGCGTACATATTTATATACGTACGTATATGCGTGCATACACATGTATATATGTATATATATGTATATATATATATATATATATATATATATATATATATATATATATATATATATATATATATATATACATATATATATATATATATATATATATATATATATATATATAATCTATATAAATGTATATATGTATATATCTATATCTATCTATCTATCTATCTATCTATCTGTATGCATACACATACATAAATCATGTGTATAACTGCCCTACATCTATCTCCTCCGTTATAATCAGTCTTAATCTAAAAGGAAACCTTTTCCCTCTTCCGTGAGCCCCTCTTGGGCTTCGGAGCCTCGGCGGCGCCCTTACCTCCGTGTGCGGGATGAGCTCCGCGGGCGGCGCGTCCTCGGGCTCGGGGGGGTCGTAGAGCGGGCCGCTGCGGTACTTGTCGCTGAGACTCCTTCCGGGCCTGCCGTCGGGCGAGCCTCGTTCGTCGTTCTCGTCGTCGTAGTCCCTGTCGCGATGCTGGTCGTCATGATCAGTCCGTCGCTCGTCCGGCGACTCGTCATAAGCCGCCAGGTCGTCTCGGGAGCGCGAGCGAGCCGCCTCGCGGTTGCGGTTGTCGCGGGAGTCTCGGGAGTCCTTGGAATCGCGGCGCTTCGTCCCGTAGCCGTTGTGAGTGTCGACGGACACCTCCCTCGTCTTCGTCTCGCGGACGTCCCTGCTGCTGTGGCGGACCTGGCGCGGCGTCGCGTCAAGCCGCTCGCGCGACCGGTCGAGGTGCTCGCGTGATCGGTCCAGCCGCTCGCGCGACCGGTTCAGCTGCTCACGGGACTTGCTCAGCTGTTCGCGAGACCGATTTAGCTGTTCCCGAGAGCCCCGTCGGTCCCTGAGGGATGTGGTGTCCTCCAGGACGTCTGGCAGCCCTCGGCGGGGGCGGCTGTCCTCCCGCACCTCCTTCTGCTCGCTCCGGTGGTACTCGTCCCGCTGCGCTCGCTCGTGGCGGAACTCCTCCTTGGCGTCGTCCGGCCGCCGCTCGTCGCGCGGGGACGGCCGCTCCTCGGAGGACGACCCGCGGAATTCGGTGAACTTGGCCAGCGGGTCCACGTCGGGCTCGTCCTGCGGGCGGGGGTCGTAGAAGAACTTGATCTTGATTCTCTTCTTCTTCTTCTCTTTCTTCTCCTCCTTCTGCTTCGAAGCCTTCGCCGCGCGCTCCTTCTCCAAGTTATTTTTCCTGTTCCTCTCCATCGTGGGAGGATCTTTGCGCTGCTCTCTCGGGCGGGACGAAGTGCCCTCCCTGTGGGCACGAGTGGGCGTGGTCTCCCTGTGTCCGCGCGTGGGCGTGGTCTCCCTGTGTCCCCGCGTGGGCGTCACCTCCCTGGGTAGGCGTGTAGGTGTAGTTTCTCTGTGTCCGCGTGTGGGTGTGGGTTCCCGATGTCCGCGCGTGGGCGTTGTTTCCCTATGGCCCCGGGTCGGCGTTGTTTCCCTGTGACCCCGGGTCGGCGTCTGCTCCCTGTGCCCCCTCGTGGGCGTCGCCTCACGGATGGCGTGGTTCTTCTCGCGCGGAGGCTTCTGCGGCCGCGGCAGGCTGTCCTTGTGCGGCTGCGAGTGGACGCGCTCCGTCACAGTCTCGCTGCGACGCGAGCGGTGGTTGGTGGTGCGCGTCACGGACGTGGACTGCGACTGGTTGGACACCACAAGCGACTTCTTGCCGGTGTCCTCCATGACCAGGCTCAGGGCGTCCACCTCGTCGATGGTGAGGGGCATCATCTCCTCCGGCCGGTACGGGATGACGCCGCTCTCCTTGATGCCGATCCGCCCGTTTCTCGCCGCCTCCTCCTCCTCCTCCTCCTCCTCCTGGAGCTTCTCCCGCTGCATCACCTGGTCCCTGATTCTGGCCAGCGGGTCCACCGTCCGCCGCCGGTGTTCGGCCTCGGAGTCGGAAGTGTCCGAGAGCAGAGGCACGACGTTCCTGCGCGGCTGGCGTGCCTGTGGCCTCCTGAGCGGCGGCGAGGGCGAGCGGTCCGTCCGGCCGAAGCCGTGGTTCACCTGCCGCACCAGCGTCGCCGACGTCAGGTTGTTGTGGATGTTGCCTCCTCGCTGGTGGTGCTTCGGGCTCGGGTAGTGGTCGGGCTCCCGCTCGTAGTGGTAGTTCTGGTGATGCTTCTGCTCGTTCTTTATGTGCTGCGTCTTCACCTGGTACTGCTTCTGCTGCGACTGATGCTGCCGCGTGGGCGAAGGAGAGGAGTTCTTGTGCGCCTTGCGGGACCTCGACGGCGCCTTCGGCAGGGCGTCGGTCTGAACTCCGACGGACGACATGTTGATGTTGTTGTTGGATTGCTCTTTGTATTCTTCGAGCAGGTCCTCGGAGCTGAGCATGCGCGCCGGCATGATGTCCTCGTGCAGGAGTCTTTTGAGGTTGTCCTCCGGCACCTGGTAGCTCTCGTAGGCGTCGTCGTCCTCCTGGTAGTGGTTCTTCGGGTGGGCGTCGCGGAAATGCTCCTCGTACTGGTCCTGGTACGGCCGGTGGTCGTCGTCCGTGATGATGATCTTGGCCGAGTACTCGCGCTCCTGGCGAGCGTTGCGGTAGTTCCTCTCGGCGTCGCGCGCGTCCCTCTTGTTGACTTGAGCATAGACGGGGGTGTCCCTAGGGGGGGAGTCGCGGGGCGGCGAGGCGCGGGGGGGCAGGTCGCGGGTGGGCGAGAGGCGCCGCACCGTCTGCACGGTGGCCATCGGGAGGCTGCCAGTGTAACTGAAGGGCTGGTTGTTGTTGTGGTTGCGGAAGCGGTCGGGCTCCAGCGTCCCGCGCGGGCTGATGTCCATCTCCGTCTCCAGAAGGACGTTGGTGGGCCGCGTCCCGTCGGCCTCCGCGTTGAACTTCTTGATGATGTTTCCGACTTTGGTTTTGTAGTGCTTGGGCCGCGACATGTCAGCGTCGTCGCTGTCGGAGAAGGTGGTGGTCGGCAAGTGACCCACGGACTTGAAGCCTTGCAGGCGCCCGCCCGACACCTGGCTGTGCTCGGTGAGGTTGTCCACTGACTTGTAGCCGGCGCTCTGTCCTCGGTTCAGCTTGGAGCTGTGCTCATCACGGTCGTACAAGGAGTCGACCGACTTGTAGCCGATGACCGGGTCCTGGTCGCGCCCTCCGAGGTGCTGGTACTTGTAGGACTGCGCCTCGTTGTTGTCGTAGTAGACGGTGTTGAGGTCCGGCACGGACTTGTGGCCGGCGAGGGGGTGCGGACGCCGTGTGAGCGGGGGCGAGTCCAGGTCGGAGTCCGGCAGGTGGTCAGCTGATCGGTGGCGGTGCGCGAGCGGGCCGCCGTTGGGCAGGGGCTGCGGGGAAGGGTGGGCGGCGCGGTTGACGTCGCTCTTGATGCGGCGGTTGATGGGGTTGGCGGTACGGGCGGGGGGCAGCGTGCGCGGGCGCCCTCGCGGCTCGCCGTTCAGCACGTTTGTATTCTTGGGGCCTGCGTTGTTGCGCACGTTGTTGACGATGACGTTATTGTAGTGGTGGTGCGCGAAGTTCTTGTTGTTCTTGTGCTTGGGGCGGTCGAGCGAGCGCGTGTTGTGAGCGCGGCCGGCGCCGGCCGTGTCGCAGTTGACGTGGTCTAGTAGCTTGACCAGGTCCTCCGCCTGCTGCTCCAGCTCGCGCGACGACAAGTTGACGGGCTCGCGGTGCACGGCCGCGCAGTGCGCCCACTCGTCCTCCTGCGGCGCGCGCACCAGGTTGTTCTTGATCTGCTGCGGCTTCTGGCCGCGTGGGATGTGCTTCACGCCCACGTCCTTGTTGAAGGACACGCGCTTGTCCGAGCGCTCCGACTTGAGGGACTCAGTGCGGACTACACGGGCGTGGTTGCGAGGCTCGGGCGGACCAGCGGGCCGCACCATGGGCATCGTGATGGGTGCCCTCACTCGCGCCCGCGCCTCGGACGCCCACGCCCCATATCACGGAGGGGACACACAGCTGCTACACATCCACGACCCGCCTCTGTCGTTGGGCGTCCGTTCACGGCGTGAGGTCGTCCGTGAGGGCCGGCACCTGGAAGAAAGGAGAAGAGATGAGACACGTCATCGACGCCGTTAGGAGAGTTCCTCGCCCCGCATCTAAACCGGGTCTCGGAAGGCGATGCGTCATGCGAGTGTAGGCAGCGCCCCTTAGCGTAGGCCGACGCCCGAGGGCTGGGTGTTGGCGCCGCCGACGCAGCCTTCCACAGGGCGGCGT
>NW_028234428.1:28342847-28345347 GCF_977035675.1 Penaeus japonicus
GTTGTTGTTATTAACATCATCATACTCATGACCATCATCATCATTATCAATATCACTATCATTATCATTATTTCTATCATCACCATCGTGATAATTATCATTTTAATTACTATCATTATTACTATTATCATTATCACCATTATTTCTGTTATTGTTGTAATCGCTGTTGCTTTTCGATTACTTATTGTTCTCAGAATATCATTATCAGGTCAACCCGATGTCAAGAGACAAGCCAAAGGGCAGAGGTCAAAGGTCGACGGTCATTCGAGAATTCATCGTGACTTGACCTTTTCTGCAAGATACCTTCTCGTTCATTTTTTGTGTGTATGTATTGTGTTGTGTGTGTTTGTGGTGTGTGTGTGTGTGTTGTTTGTGTGTGTGGTGGTGTGGTGGGGTGTGTGTGTGTGTGTGTGTGTGTTGTGTTGTAGAGGGGTGTGTGGAGAGAGAGTGAGAGAGAGAGAGAGAGAGAGAGAGAGAGAGAGAGAGAGAGAGAGAGAGAGAAAAGAGAGAGAGAGAGAGAGAGAAGAGAGAGAGAGAGAGAGAGAAGAAGAAAAGGAAAAAAAATGAAAAAATAATCACACAAAACCGAAAAAACACACAAAAAAAAAACACAAAAACACCAAAAAAAAAAAAAGCATAAACAGACAAAAAAAAATGAATAAAAAAGAAAAATCTCAAAGAGAAAAGTCTAGAAAATGATTAAAACTCCCCACAACATACAAGAAATATACTCCAAGTATACCCGACCCTCATAACAATCCCACATGACATATCTCTATAGAACTCGACCCTGGCTGAGGTCACTTGGATTATGAATCATGTTAAAAAGAAAAGAAAAAAAAAAAGAATCTATTTCGGCGTCACGTTCACCTTGAAAGTAATTTTGGGGAGCAAGTTAAATCCAGTTTGTGTAAGTGTGGTTCCGTATTACTGGTTGCTTGTTTTTTTTTCTTTCTTTCTTTTATTTATTTATTTATTTATTATTATTATTTTTTTTTTTTTTTGATAATGTACGAATGGGACGCTAACTGGAGAAAATATGAGTTGGAATATCTATGCATATATAGAATGATTAGATTATTTTTTTTTTCTTTCGTTTGTCATGTTTTCTTAAAGTTAAATACACAAATACTTATATTTTGATTCCAATATCTATATATCTACAAGTAATTTCATGAAAGAAATCAAATTATCCCAAAAAAGGTAGCATATACCTTATATATATATAATAGGAACCTTTTAAATCTTAACTGTATTTCCCCATATTGCATTTCTTATTCATGTAGTTCATAGTTATCCGTTTATTTTTCTACACATTTCATTATTTTCTATCAAAACATGTTCGTTTCCCCTGTCTCCTTTTTCTTTCTATAATATATCATTCGTGTCGTAAATAACAACGCTTTTAATAACAATATCAATATCTAAGTTAACTCTAGATGACGTTTTGATATCATGCTATCATCAGTTGTGTTTAGTCAAAAATAGCGTTGCCAATTGATTCTCGGAATTTCCTCCCTCAACCGCATGATTCATGTAATATATTCTTCAATTAGCTTATTATCCATAACACTTAAGTTTATATAAATAATATCCCTCAAAAGGCACAAAGGAGTGTAACTCTATATAAAAACAAAAGAGAAATGTATAAAACGCGATAAACCATAAAATAAAAACAAAAGACCAACACGTATCAAAGTAAATAAAAAAGGCTTACACATATAGGCTCATGTGTATTTAAGACAAAAGAAAAACTCATGTAAAACAACGAAAAAAACAGACCTTTAATAAAAAAGACCAAGTAATTGAACCAAAACAAAAGACTAACACATATAACTAAACAAAACAAAAAACAAAACAGACAAAAAACAAGAGACAAACGCATCAGAAGACCTAAACAAAAAACAGAAGACAAATATCAGCTACAATGAAATAAACAAATGCACATCAGCTTAAAAAAAATATATATATACACGAACGTCCATCAACCTCCTAAAAAAAGGACACACCCGTATATTCCAGTTAATGTAAAGTATACAAGCCAACAACAACAAAAAACAAAAAAACAAATGACAGTCGCGTATAATCCCATAAAAAAAATGAGCATCAACCTACATCTGAGAAATGAACAACGACTTTGCGGTTCATTGTTTCGTTTATATAGTGACATTGAACGGTCCCTAATCAGGCATCATAGCGAGAACTAGCGTCAGTTCGCAACAATGATTCTGCAGGTGATTGCAGCCATTAAGTCAGCGGGTCAGAAGGGTTCAATGTCATTCTTTTTCGGTGCATCAAACTCTCTTTCATCTTCTGGCTCTTTCGAAGTTTCTCTCGGGCTCTCGTTCCCTCCTCTTTCTCTCTTTCTCTCTCTTTTTCTCAAATTCTGTTTTGATATTGATATGTTTCTCTGTTTATTTTTTTTCATTTCTCTTTCTCTCTTTCACTTTCTTCTTCAACCTCCTACCCTAATCATTTTTCATTTTTCACTTTTCTCTTT
>NW_028234428.1:28350347-28352847 GCF_977035675.1 Penaeus japonicus
TATATATATATGCATATATGTATGCATATATATATATATGCATGGCCTCGCGCACGCATCTTCCTCTGCCTGAATCCCCGCCTCGAGCGTCGCCGGAGAGCCTCGTGACCCGGAGAGAAGTCGAGGCTTCTAGCAAGGTTTCCCCGGCGGTGACGTAGGCTGTGGAGGCGGGGAGGGAGGGGGGGGGGGAGGTGCAGAGAAAGGAACCCGAGCAGGTTTTTTCCCCTCCTACTCCTTCTTATTCTCCTTTCTTCTTCTTGTTCCTTCTTCTCCTTCTTTATTCTTCTTACTTCTCCTCCTCCCCCTCCCCCTCTTGTACTCCTCTTTCTCCTCCTCTTCTTCTTCCTCCTTCTTCTTTTTTTTCTCCTTCTTCTTCTTTTCCTACTTCTTTTTCCTCCTCCTCCTCCTCCTCCTCCTCCTCCTCCTCTTCTTCTTCTTCTCCTACTTCTTTTTCCTCCTCCTCCTCCTCCTTCCAAGAACCAGCCTCATCTTCCAATCATTAATGACTCTTAGGAAATCATTTATCAGAGACTTTATGGGCTTTCATTACAGTTAGCCTCGATGCGCATATCGGCAGTCTTTTGCCCTGTACATATACGGGAGTGCGTGTGTTGGCCCTTGCGCATTTTCTTCTTCTTTTTTTTCTCTCTCTTTTTGTAATGGTATTCCCGGCGTGCAAGAACATTACGAAGGTTTTCCCGTTATGAGAGACTGGAGTGAGTCTTCCTCTTCTTTTGTGGATAGTGACGTAATCCTCCACATTTCTGTTCTCTGTCTCTCTTTCTCTGTTTCTCTCTCTCGCTTTCTCGTCCTTTTCTTCTCTCTCTCTCTCTCTCTCTGTTTTCTTCTCTCAATTTCTCGTCCTTTTGTTTTCTCTTTTCTCTCTCACCTCTATCAATCTCTCTCTCTCTCTCTCTCTCTCTCTCTCTCTCTCTCTCTCTCTCTCTCTCTCTCTCTCTCTCTCTCTCTCTCTCTCTCTCTATCTATCTATCTCTCCCTCCACCTTCCATAAAAGGGAAGTGTATGGAAGGATGTACCTAAAATCCTTGTTCAGTATAATACATGTACTTTATCCTGATTACCATTAAGCGTTTTGATGAACGACCTTCGCTGTGGTAGTGTACAACCTCGACATTACAAATTACAAGTACTCAAATTACAAGTATTCAAATTACCATGACAAGGAAATCTCTCTCAGTCCATGAATTAGACTCTTGATATCTGAGGATATTGAAGACGTTTTTTTTTCAAAATAAAAAGCCTGCTTCTTTTTCTTTTCGGGAATACTAAGAACATTTAAGGATAACTAGAGACTCTTTTTCTCCTTGTTTATATTTGTCCGGCGTTTCGTTCCTGCAAAGTGCGAGTTTTCAGTGTTTGTTTTCTCTTTGTTTTCTTGCATTGTCTTCATTCGTGCAAAGTGAAAGACTTCCAAAAGGTATTTCGTAAAGTTGCTTCTCAATGACCGGTTTCTCTGCATTCTTTGTTTCTGGTCTGCGATGATATGCTTGATATTTATAGATATTACACCAAGATATACGTGACTGTCATGCATATTACTTGCATCAGTTATACAAGTAAATACATCTGCTAATATGTAAGTACATGAATAGATCTATTTGTCCATGTATAGCGTGTATACACAGTATATCTCTCCGCCCCACACCTCCCCTTCATCTTCTTCTTTTTCTTCTTCCTTCCTCCTCTTCCTTCACCTCTTGCACCTGCACCTCCTCCTCCTCCTCCTCCTCCTTCTTCTTCTTCTTCTTCTTCTTCTTCTCCTCCTCCTTCTCCTTCTCCTTCTCCTCCTCCTTCTCCTCCTCCTCCTCAAAACAAAACAAAAAAACAAAAAATGACACACATTTCCCGCCTCGTTATGCGATTGCCAGCCAGGCTAAGGGAAAGGCCACGAAACTGGACTGTAGGGTAAAAGTTGAACCCGCCCCGCCCGCGCACGCCCGCGCACGAACGCCTACAAACGCCCACGGTCACTCTGGGCTCTGACCTCCGCAGTGTTGCCAGGGGCGCCCATCACCCGTGTCCCTCAGGATGTTTGAATATCCTCCTCCGATGTGGCAATACTGAAGGCTTCGGGAGATTGCTTATCTTCCGTTTGTTTTTCTTGAGTTATTTTATTTTTGTATCATTTTTATCAAGAAGAAGTGGAGGGGGAGGGGAAGAGGGAGGAAGAAGAGAAGGAAGAGGAGGAGAGATAAAGAGGGAGGAGGGGAAAGAAGAGGAGGAGCAGCAGGAGGAGGAGGAGATAGACAAAGAGGAGGAGGGGGAGAAGGAGGAGGAAGGGAAAGGGGAGGAGGAGGAAGAAGAGTAGGAGGAGGAGAAGGAGGAGGAGGAGGAAGAGGAGGAAGAGTAGTAGTAGTAGTAGTAGTAGTAGTAGTAGTAGGAGGAGGAGGAGGAGGAGGAGGAGGAGTAGGAATAGAAAGAGGAGGAGGAGGAGCAGCAGCAGCAGGCGAAGGGGGGAGATAAGGAGTAGGAGAAAGAG
>NW_028234428.1:28357847-28360347 GCF_977035675.1 Penaeus japonicus
TGGGAGGAGGAAGAGGAGTGGGAGGGGAGGGGACGGTATAGGAGATGGAGGAGGGGTGGGAGGAGGAAGAGGGGAATGATGGGAGGAGGAAGGAGGAGGAGAGGATAGATGGAGGAAGAGCAGGAAGAATGAAGAAGAAGAAGGAGGAGGAGGAGGAAGAGGAAAAGAAGGAGTAGAATAAAGAAGAAAAGAAGAAAATGAAGGAGAAAGAGGAAGTAACGAGAGAATTCGGAAAAATAGAGAATGAACAAAAGGAGTAACATAAGAAAAAAAAGAAAAGAAACGGACACTCAAATGGAAAACGATAAAGATAAAAGAAAGAAAGAAAAAAAAACATAAATGAAGATGAACATCATTTTCAAGAAGAAAGACAAAAAATAACGAAAAAGAGACAGGAAAATCAAGAAGACTAGTTTTCTTTTTCTCTCTTTTTCGATTAATAAATATTTTTTTTTTTGGATTCTGTACGTGACCTGTAAAGAGGAAGAGGAAGAGGAGGAGGAGAAAGAGAGAGAGAGAGAGAGAGAGAGAGAGAGAGAGAGAGAGAGAGAGAGAGAGAGAGAGAGAGAGAGAGAGAGAGAGAGAGAGAGAGAGAGAGGGGGGAGGAGAGGAGAGAGAGGAGAGAGGGGAGAGAGAGGAGAGGGAGGAGGGAGAGAGAGAGAGAGAGAGAGAGAGAGAGAGAGAGAGAGAGAGAGAAAGAGGAGAGAGAGAGAGAGAGAGAGAGAGAGAGAGAGGAGAGAGAGGAGAGAGGGAGAGGAGAGAGAGGAGAGAGGGAGAGGGGAGAGAGAGAGAGAGGGAGAGAGAGAGAAAGAGAAGAGAGAGAGAGAGAGAGAGAGAGAGAGAGAGAGAGAGAGAGAGAGAGAGAGAGAGAGAGAGAGAGAGAGAGAGAGAGAGAGAGAGAGCGGGAAGGGAATCAAGGCCCAAAGGCCTTTATTTATTTATAATTTATAAATGCATAAGAAAAATACACGAATCCACATGAAAATGAATATCATCATAACGCTTAGCCTCGGCTCTCCTCCCCTTCCCTCCCCTCTCCTCTCCTCTCTTCTCCTCTTCTCTCTTCTCTTCTCCTCCCCACATATTCCACTTTCCTCCCTCTCTCCCACCCTCCCTCCCTCCCTCCCACCCTCCCACTCTCCAACCCTCCCTCCCTCCCTCCCTCCCACTCTCCCTCCCCCCTCTGCAACAATAGTCAAGGTTTGCTTCACGATAGCCCGTTTCCGCAATTGCACAACGAGGAAAGCAATTGCAAGAATCTGGGCGTCTTTGGCATGACTGCAGACTCCTTATTTGACACGTCAAGTTCTTTGCCTGTTATCTGTTATTCACGAAGTGTTATTTGCGTTGTTCTTTGGTATCAGTCACGTCCTCATTTCATGTCACGTGACGTCAGAAGAAAGTCAAAGAAAAGTATCTCAGAACAAACTTAATGATATTGCATTATACATCATCTTTATCTACAGCATCTTTATCTCTTCTTTTGATCTCTGGATATGTTTTCGTAAATGTAACATAAATTGCTTTTGAAATTGTGGGAGACTTTAGACCTGTATTGCTGAAAGCTATTTCTGTCCCGCAAAAATATTGATGATGAAACTAATGATAGTGGTAATGATGATAATCAAATGATCAATATCAGATTGATATTGATGATGATGATAATAATAATAATATTAATAATAATGGCAACATTAACAATGATAATGATAATGATAAGAATAATAAATAAAGTAATAATAGGACTGATAATGATGAATAACTAGACAAATTACATAAACAAATGAACAAAACAAAAATGACAAAGATAAAGAAAGAAAAAACTCTAATCCTCACGATTTTCACTAATGCCACTCATCTTCCGCTTTCAGTATCATCACCACAATATTTCACTGCACCATCACTCACCATAATGTACAGTGTAAGGTTCAACGAAGCAAGAAGACATAATAGAGAAGGAGGGGTGGATAAGGAGATGGGGAAGGGCGAGAGGGAGAGAGAGGGGGAGGGGGAGGCGTGAAGGAGGAGGTCGAGAAGGAGGAGGAGATAGGAGGTCGAGGAGAAGGAGGAGGAAGAGGAAGAGTAGGAGGAAGAGGAGGTCGAGGAGAAGGAGGAGGAAGAGGAGGAGGAGGAGGAGGAAGACGAGGAGGAGGAGGAGGAGGTGGAGGAAGACGAGGAGGAGGAGGGGGAGGTAGAAGAGAAGAAGAGGAAGAAAATACGAAGAAGAAAATACGAAGAAGAAAATACGGAAAGGAACAGAAAGAGGAACAGAAAGAGGAAGAGGAGGAGGACAGCCAGAAAAACAAATCGAAGAAACAAGAGTCGGATCAAAAAGGAAGAAGAGAAAAATCGAAGAAACAGTAACAAGAGAAAAAAAAAGAGGGGAGGGGAGAAGAATGAGGAAGAGGAGAAAGAGGAGAACCAGCGCAGGAAATACTTGGCGGTTTTCAAGACCTTTCCTGGACACATTGGAGACAGGCTGGCGTACCCCCTCAGGCCT
>NW_028234428.1:28367847-28372847 GCF_977035675.1 Penaeus japonicus
TATATATATATATATATATATATATATATATATATATATATATATATGTTCGTTTTTTATATTCTTAGCCATAGATGAAAAATTATATGGTTTGGGATAGTCGTTACGTTCGTGCTGGGTACGGGTTTAATTTTTGTTTATTATTGGGAATTTCTTTTTCTTTTTTTTGACATATATATATTCTTTTAGTGATCAAAATGGAAGGCGGAAATAACACGATGTTATGATTTTGTTTTTGAACCCTAACATCTCACAACGATTTCTTAATTTCTTTTTATCGATAAATCTCGTAATCATCATTTGGTCTTTATGACTTTTTATCATCTTTTCTTTGTCATTTCGTATATCTTTCAACATGAAATTGCTCCATGAGCTCGTAATCACTTTTAAGTACGGGTTGCGTCGTAGAGTTCTTTTGTATGTTTTACTATATATAGTTTTATTTCTCTTTCTCTTTCTCTCTCTCTCTCTCTCTCTCTCTCTCTCTTACTCTTTCTTACTCTCTCTCCCTCCCTTCCTCTCGTTCATCTCATCCTTTTATCTCCCTTCCTCCCCCTCACTCTCCTTCTCCCTCCCTTTCTCCCCTCTCCCTCCCCTCCTTCCCCCCCTCCCCCCCCCCCCCCCCCCCCCCCCCCCCCTCCCCTCTCCAACTTAAAAAAAAAAAAAAAAAAAGCACACGAAAAATAATAAGTGTGAAATCTTCTTGCAACCCACTTAAAATCTGAGCAAGTTTATCTCATCAATGTCCTTTCACTCGACTTGACTTAAAATGGCGTGAAATTGACTCTCCTTTTGGGAGTTTGCGGAGCCTGTAATTAATGTTGTGTTGGAATGGCTTGGATTGGTAATTAATGGCCTCTCACTCTGGTGTTCTTGTTATCATTTCCTGTTGTTGTTGTTTTTTTCTGATTCGATATCGGGTTGAAATTCATTGATATCGATTTTTTGTTATATTTTTATTGGTGTAATTATTAGTTTTTTTTTAAGTATTTGAGATAACGCTTTTTTTTCTTAGTTTTTAATTATGTTTATATGTTGATTATATTTATTGCCCTCCCCCCCCAAAAAAAAAAAAATCTACACAACAAACAAATTATTTCATCTTATTTCACCCTCCCTCCCTCTCCCCCTCTCCCTCCCTCTCCCCCTCTCCCTCTCTCCCTCTCCCTCTCTCCCTCCCTCTCGATCTCTCCCTCCCTCTCCCCCTCTCCCTCCCTCTCCCTCTCCCCCTCTCCCTCCCTCTCCCCCTCTCCCTTCCTCTCGACCTCTCTCCTCATAAATCTTTTATATACTGATTCCATAATAAAGTTAGCCATGCATGACCCATCCCCTTCCTTTCCTCCACTCAAGCATTCAATCAACCTCACCATTCCACGGCCACCTCACCATAGCCATCACCATCACCACAACACGGCAGTCACGACTCATGGCTCCACAGTCCCTTACATGGGCATAGACTAACACCACACCCAAGGCCTCTGTGCCATAGGTGGGTAAAGGCACGGCAAGCACACGCACGCACAGCTCTCATGCGTGCGGTACATGAATATGTATATATACATGTATATACAATACTACCTCACACACACACACACACACACACACACACACACACACACACTCACAAACATCCCGGTCCTATTCCCACAAACATCCATACCCACAAATACCCACTATATCCTCCTTCTTCTCCATCCACGCCTACACACCCCGTCCCCTCCTCATCCCCCCATCCCCTACACCCACCCACAGATACCCCCTATCCCCTCCCTCTCCCTTACCCCCCCTCCTACATACACATACCTACAAACACCCCCTATCCCCTCCTTCTTCCCCCCCCCCCACCCCGTCCCCTCCTCCTTTCCCCCCATCCCCTCACCGTCCCTTCCTCCTTCCTTCCCCCTTTCACACACCCACAAAATACCCACTCCCTTGTACCGCGAAGATGTTAGCGAGGTAAGACTAAGGTAAAACTGAAGTGTACCGGGATGGCATGTCGTAACCGGGTACTGGGAGGTCCTTCCATCTCGGCGACCTGTCTGCGGAGGCGTGACTATAACAGGTATGTCCGGCGAAGGAATGTGCACCGGGACGGGATCTGTGTGCGTGTATGTACGTATGTATACGTACATGGATATACATAAAAAACTATTTATAACTAGCGGATCAAATATAACTGGTACTTGTGTAGTATATCAGCTATAGATATAAACCTCTATATATTAGGTAACACAAGATTATATTTCGAGATGATGAGGGTCACCTAAAATATTTAAAATATGTTTTTAGTATTCTGAAACTTGAAACTTATGCCCTTTTAAAAGCTAAATTAACAGCTCCATAGATTATATCATTAGCATATATTACACATTTCTCGGATATGACAGGCAGTTCAACTCAAGATACATCTAAAGGGTTATATCACTTGAGACACATAAGATACTCTTCATGTGTCTTTGGATATACCTTGGATACTTATATCTGGACACATGCATTGTGAAATCCCCTTTACTTGTTTCTGTATAGCCCTTCGGTATATATCTGGACACGTGAATTATACAATACCCTTTATGTCCTTTGTATATACATTCGACACGTCAATACACTGGACACACACACTTGGGGACACTTACGCCATCATTCAGTAAGATCCAGAGCGAAGTATCTCAGCTGTATCCCGGATGTGCGAAGGGGATACGTATGCAAATGAGATTCTCCGTCTCGCTCACGTATCCCCTCGGTTTACCTTCTTGCTCCTCGCTTCCCCACATCCTCTTGCCTTCGTCCTTATCTCTCCTTTGAACGCGAGGTGGAAGGTGGTGTAGGAATTATGCACACACACTGGTTGTCACCTTTTCTGTATGTTTTTTTTTTTTTTCGTGTGTGTGTGTGTGTGTGTGTGTGTATTTGTGTGTGTGTGTGTGTGTGTGTGTGTGTGTGTGTGTATGTATGTATGTGTATGTGTGTGTGTATCTGTGCACGCCGTGTGTGTTCAGAAGAAAGGATGCATTGTAGGATGTATGTTTGCGCGTGCATCCGCTTTCGCCGTGACTGCGTGTTCATGCATGAGGTTTCCGCACGTGAGCGCTCGTGCCTGCCTGGTGCCCGCAGTGTTATGGATGAGGTTATACGTGCGCGTGCGTGACTCTAATTATTCTGACCTTCACGCAGAAAACGGGATGCAGCGGAGACAAGGAGCATTACACGTTTTCTTTATTCGTGCTCGCTTCGGGAACAAAAGTCGGCTGTCCATTTGGCCAGGCAGTTCCCTTCGAGAAGCCGGTTTTCCGAGCGTTGCGTAAGGAAAAGTGTTTCTCTTTTCCCTTTGCCCGGCGTTTCTTTTCTTCTTTTTTATTCTCCTATAGTCGTTTGATTTCATTTTAAGCTTATTTTTTTTTTCCTTCTTGCTCTTCTTTTCCTTCCTCTTCTCCCTTTTCTCTCACTCTCACTCTCTCCTATCTTTTTTTCCCTCTATATCTCCATCTCCTTCTCCCTCTCTATCCAATCCCTTTAATTTCCCCTGCCCCACATCCCCCTTCCCCTTCCCCCCCCCCCTATCACCCCCGCCACGACCCCCCGAGAGTTCACCCCAACACCACCTCCGTAACATGGCAAAGCTACTCGAAAAGATTATTGGGTGGAGGGTCTGATCTCTTGTTTTGCCCGGGTTTTGGAGTTGGGGAGGAGGAGGAGGAGGAGGAGGAGGAGGAGGAGGAGGAGGAGGGAGGGAGGGAGGGAGGGAGGAGGAGGGAGGAGGGAGGGAGGAGGAGGGAGGAGGGGGAGGGAGGAGGAGGGAGGAGGAGGGAGGAGGGAGGAGGGAGGAGGAGGAGGAGGAGAGGAGGAGGAGGAGAGGAGGAGGAGGGGAGGGAGGAGGAGGAGGAGGAGGGAGGAGGAGGAGGAGGAGGAGGAGGAGGAGGGAGGAGGAGGAGGAGGGAGGGAGGATGATGGAGGAGGGAGGAGGAGGAGGAGGAGGGAGAAGGAAGAAGAGGAGGAGGAGGAAGAAGAGGGAAGAAAGAGGAGGAAGAATAAAAATAAGAACAAGAATGAGAATAAGAGGAGGAAGGGAAAGGGGTGGGGAAAATATGAAAGAAGGGAGGACGAAAGGGGGAAGAAGGGGGAG
Organism: Penaeus japonicus; assembly: GCF_977035675.1. Classification (NCBI taxonomy): domain Eukaryota; kingdom Metazoa; phylum Arthropoda; class Malacostraca; order Decapoda; family Penaeidae; genus Penaeus; species Penaeus japonicus. Next base: position 28,371,968 of record NW_028234428.1, read on the forward strand.
AAAGGGAGAAGAGTGGGGAGGTGGAGGAGAGGGCAGTATTTCCTCCCTTCCTATACCGAAGGAGGAAGGAGTTCAAATGGCGTCGGGTCCGAGCGTCTCTCCTTCCGTTTTCTTTTTTTTCCGTTTTCTATGAAATGCGTCAAGTGTTTGTGCGTTAAAACGGGAGATGAAGCGACCCAACAAAGATTAAAAATAAATACGAGAATTATCATAATAACGATGATTTTAACAACAGTGTTACTGCTGATAATTATAATAACAGAGAGCGATGATAATAACGATAGTGATAGTGATAATGAAAAAAATGTGTATAACTATATTGATAAACAAATATTAAAAACAACAGTATAATCATGATCATGAAAAAGGTGGAAAAAAATGACATGTGAAGAAATGATAGGAAGAAGGGGAAAGGGGGTAGAGGGGGAGAGGGGGTAGAGATTGAATTGGCAGGAAGGGAAATATTCGTATATACACTATACACACACACACACACACACACACACACACACACACACACACACATATATATATATATATATATATATATATATATATATATATATATATATATATATATATACATACATACATACATATATATACACATACACATACACATACACATACACACACACACACACACACACACATATATATATATAAACACATTATGAACATCCACCACCGCCATTACGCTGATACGTTTCCGGACCATAACAAAAAATGATAAAAGCAGAAGACATAATTTCCACAATGAATCCCCAACAGCTCAAGCGCGATTCCATAATAAGAACAATCATCATATTCTTTTTTTTCTTCTTCTTCTTCTTCAAACCCGCGTGTCCTTAATACCGATTGGAAAGAAGAAGAAGAAGAA
>NW_028234428.1:28382847-28387847 GCF_977035675.1 Penaeus japonicus
AGGGAGAGGGGAGAGAGGGGAGAAAGGAGGAGTCAAAAGGTTATGGTGAGAGGGAAGGAAGAGGATATAGGGGAGGGGGAGAGCGGGGGGTGAGAGGCGAAGGAGAGGGGAGAGGGCAGGGGTGAAAAGAGAGGGTCAGGGGGGAGGGGAAGGGAGAGAGGAGAAGGAAGAGGGAAGGGGTGAAAAGAGAGGGTCAGGGGGAAAGGAGAGAGGAGAGGGGAGAGGGGAGGGGTGAAAGGAGAGGGTGAGAGGGGAAGTAGAAAGGAGAGGGGAAAGACAAGTGGAGAGCTCGGGGAAGGGGTGGGAAGGGGTCATGATACGCGGGTAATTGGGGTGGAAAAATGGTTGGGGGAGGTGGAGGTGGAGTCGGAAGAGGAAGTGGAAGTGGAAGGGGTTGGATAAGAGAGGGAAAGAGGTTAAGAAGCATATATGGAATGGCTTGAGTGGAAAAAGTGAAGTGGAAGGAAGGGGACGCGAGGTGGAAGAGAGGTGGACAGTAGGTGGATAAGAGGTGGAGAGAGGTGGACAGGAAATGGAAAGGAGGTGGAAAAGCAGCGGTGAAGGATGTCGAATGAAGCAATAAAGAAATACAGAAAAAAGGAGAAAAGTAAGAAATATAAACAGGAAAGACGAAAAGGAAAGACAAACTAGGAAACACGGAGAAGAGGAGGTGGCAAAGCGAGGGTCAATGCATCCCCTCCCCTCCCCTCCCATCCCATCCCCTCCTCTCCTCTCTCCATCCCCTCCCGTCGCCTCCCTTCCCCTCCTCCCCTTCCTTCGCCTCCCTTCCCCACCCCGACCCCCGCTAACCCACCCAAACCTCCCCCCACCCACTCCCTATCCTTCCTCCTCCCCCGCCAACCCTCCCCCCCCACCCAAGTCTCCCCAACAAACACCCCCCCCCCCTCCATAACGGGCCGACCTCTTTCCCGCACACTCGCGATGCGCATAGTTAGCGAGGCCATTCATCTGTCAGGGCGAAGTGACATCACCTTCTCATCTCCATTCTGCTACATGCTATTGCGATGTTGACGTGTCTGTGTTTGCATTCCGAGATATTGGGCAGAGTTCTCCTTTGTTCTTGTTCTTTTTGTTCTTCATCGTCATCATCGTTGTCAATATCTTCTTCTTCTTCTTCTTCTTCTCCTTTTCTTCGTCTTTTTTCATTTGGTCAGGCGTAGAAGAGAGCTATATATTTTCCACATTCTAAGTCTGTATATCATCAACAAACTGCATAAACATCTCCTCCTCTTCAAAGCTATAAGACTGATTTACAATGACATTTAAAACACGGCCAGACATTGAACTACAAGTCATCATATCAAGTTCAATTTAGATGACGGGTGATGTGAACATATTAACATTCTACACGAGATGGTCAAAAGACGGTTTACTGTGATGAATAGAGGAGAGGAGGGAGGGAGGAGAGGAAGGAGGGAAGGAGGGAAGGGAGGGAGAGAAAGAGGAGGGAGTGAGGGAAAGGAGAAAGAGAGAGAAAGGAGGGAGAGAGGGATGAAAGAAGAGTAATAGAGGGGAGGTGAGAGAGAGGAAAGGGGGGGGGGGGGTTAAATATGGAAGTAGAAGGAAAAGAGAAGAAGTGAGGGAGTGAGAGTGACGGATGGAGGGAAGGAGGGAGGACGAGAGAGAGAGAGAGAGAGAGAGAGAGAGAGAGAGAGAGAGAGAGAGAGAGAGAGAGAGAGAGAGAGAGAGAGAGAGAGAGAGAGAGAGAGAGAGAGAGAGAGAGAGAGAGAGAGAGAGAGAGAGACAGAGAGAGACTTTTGACTTTGACGAGTTTATTGAGACAAGTGATTACATACATTACATATCCTCACCCCAATCTTAGTCCCTCTTTGGACTCACATATATTTTACAAAACCTTCCATTTATATCAACATGTTGAAATATATACGGAACAAAAGGCGGGCCAATCACAAGCATACACAGTTAACGGAAGGAGTGACATTATCATTCAGCAAAGTCGCTAACAAGGTTTCTAGAAGCATTACCCTTGCAACACCGAGCATTATCATACAATAACCTATACGAAACACGCCGACAACGAGACTGTGAGAAAAGTTTAAGAAGAAGAAAACGCTTGTTAGAAGAATTACGACATTTCTCTTCCTCGTATGTAAGTTTGGGAATTCCAGCGTGGGTATAACTTGCAGCATGACTCCCAGCTTTTGTTGATGTTGTTATTGCCTTTTTATTTTGTCTTTTCCTTTTCCAGTTTTTTTCTTCTTCTTTTTTCCGTGTTGTTAATGCTGTTTTGTTTTTCTTTTATCTTTTATTTTCTCGATTTTTTTTTAGAATTTTACCAACTGTTCACGTCTGGCTAACTTCTCGACCGTGGGTAAACTTGATCAAAGTTGTGTTTACATTAAAATAGAAACGTCATGACATCCGGGGTATAGGACGAGAACATTTCCGAACGTATCTATTTACCCATTTCTATCTTTCTCTCCTTCCTTCCTTTATCTCTCTCTAAATCTCTCCATTTCTTTCTCTCATTCGCTCTCTCCTTTCCCGTTCTTCCTTTCTCTTCCCGTTCTTCCCTCTCTTTCTCTCCCTTCCTTTCTCTCATTCACTCTTTTTTTCCATTCTCTCCTTCTCTCCCTTCCCTCTCTTTTTCTCCTTCCCTTTTCTTTCCCTCCCTTCCCTTCTCTTTCTCTCCCTTCCTTCCTCTCTCTCTCCCTTCCCTCCTCTTCATCTCCCTTCCCTTCTCTTTCCCTCCCTACCCTCCTCTTTCTCTCCCTTCCCTCCTCTTTTTTCTCCCTTCCCTTCCCTCCTCTTTCCCTCCCTTCCCTCCTCTTTCTCTCCCTTCCCTCCTCTTTCTCTCCCTTCCCTTCTCTTTCTCTCCCTTCCCTTCTCTTTCTCTCCCTTCCCTCCTCTTTCTCTCCCTGCTCTCCTCTTTCTCTCCCTTCCCTTCTCTTTCTCTCCCTTCCCTCCTCTTTCTCTCCCCACTCTTTCTCGATGTGTAATCCTCATCGTATAGGTGTCGAGTGGCGCGACATTCACACACAGGAGTGACTCGTATGTGGGTTGCGGAAGAGAGAGTCTCGGGGAATCACACTGGGACACTTGCAAGACAATCGTGAGGTTGGGGGGGTAGGGGAGAGGGGGTGGGGGGAGGGGTCACGGAGAGAGGAGAGGGGAAGAGGAGGGACGAGGGAAGGGGGAAGGGGGAGAGTTTAAAGCCGAGGAGGGGGGGGGTGTATGCTGTCGTGTGTCTGGGTCATACGCCCACACTACTGCCCACACGCACATGTGCATGCATATGCATAGAGAGGGGGGGCGCGCATAAACACAGCATCTAAACACAAAATACAGAAAATCAACACACACACACACACACACACACACACACACACACACACACACAGACACACACACACACACGCCTCATATCTTCACCTCTGCTTGCTTCCATCACACTGTTTGACCTCTGTCCTCGTGTCCTTTTGCACGCAAGGACAAAGGCGAGGGAGAGAGAGGGAGAAAGAGAGAGAGAGAGAGAGAGAGAGAGAGAGAGAGAGAGAGAGAGAGAGAGAGAGAAGAAGGAGGCAGGGAGAGAGGGAGTAATATATATATATATATATAGAGAGAGAGAGAGAGCAAAATCTGCAACAATATGCAAGCACGCACACACACCCCTTTCCCCCATGAGACAAAACTAAAAAAAAAAAAAAAAAAAAAAAGAGAGAGAGCTAAAAAGATAATTCCATAAATTCTAAAAATATAAAGGTGAATGAAAAAAAAAAACTCCTAAAGGTTTCGACTCTCCACGAACACAACGTCAATAGGAAGTCAACACGAGGGAAAAAACATCGAACGAATGACGTCACATGGAGAGTCGGAGCTTCGAACTCACCAACTGAACCGACGGCGAGTCATTTAAGGAGAGTCGTTTCTCTGGTCCTTCGAACACACCTGGAAAAAAGAAAAGAATTGGTTAGAAAAATGAGTTGATGAGAGAAATGAGCTGATTAGAGAAATTGAGTCGAATATAATAGATATATGAGTTGATTGAAACATGAGTTGAGAGAAATGAGTCGATTGGAATAAATAATTGCTGAGAAAATGAGTTGATTAGAAGGAATGGGTTGGCGAGAGAAATAAGTCAATTCCATTCTTGAATTGATTGGATAAATAAGTTGATCAACATGAGAGAAATGAGTTTACTGATAAAACAAATTGATGAGAGAAATGAGTTGATTGGATAAATAAATTGATCAAAATGAGAGAAATAAGTTTACTGATAAAACAAATTGATGAGAGAAATGAGTTGATTGGATAAATAAATTGATCAAAATGAGAGAAATGAGTTTACTGATAAAACAAATTGATGAGAGAAATGAGTTGATTAGGAAAAAAATGAGTTGAGAAAACCTGATCTGATGAGTTGCGTTTCAAACAAATCTTTAAAAATCATATTGATTCGTTTACAGATTATTTTTCTTCTTCGTTCAATTGTTTTCTTTAAAAAAACTATCATTATCAGATTTATTCAACCGTGATCACGATTTAATATAATTTCCTGTTGCTATTTCCTAAATCGCGGTAACAGGAGATAAAAGAGTGATAACAGACTGATAGATTTGCTGGTCTGCATGACTTGCTTTTTGATTTGTTCTATTTGTGTCATTGTTTTTGCTTTCTGTTTCTATTCTCTCTCTCTCTCTCTCTCTCTCTCTCTCTCTCTCTCTCTCTCTCTCTCTCTCTCTCTCTCTCTCTCTCTCTCTCTCTCTCTCTCTCTCTCTCTCTCTCTCTCTCTCTCTCTCCCTCTCCCGCTTCCTCCCTCTTCCTCTCTCTCCCTCTCCCTCTTCCTCTCTCTCCCTCTCCCTCTTCCTCCCTCTTCCTCCCTCCCTCTCCCTCTTCCTCCCTCCCTTATTCTCCCTCCTCCCTCATTCCCCCTCCTCCCTCATTCTCCCTCCTCCCTCATTCTTCCTCCTCCCTCATTCTCCCTCTCTGTCCCTATCCTTATCTCCCTTTCTCTCCCT
>NW_028234428.1:28395347-28400347 GCF_977035675.1 Penaeus japonicus
CCGGCCTATTAGCACCAGAAGCATCCAAGAAATGACGATTGAATAATCACTTTTTTCATTTAAAAAAACATCGACGAAACCAAATATATAAAAACACCATCTGTAGCTACAACTAAACAACAACAACAACAACAGCCCTAAGTCATTCATCTAAGGTTGTATCGAGCGCCGGGAACAGCCGTGGAACAGCCGTGGAACAGCCGACAGCTCCTCCCCAGTCGAGACTTTGAGACACGTGTGAATTGAAACCATATCTGTGACTGGCTTGTTGACTGAAGCCGCTGGTTTTGGAGCGGGGATAGGGGGTGGGGGTAGGAGTGGGGGTGGGGGTGAGGGGGGTAGGGGTTGAGGGTTATGATGACTCACTTGGGAAGGTTGGAAGTGTAGTGGTAACTGCTTATTGTAGGAAGAGGGGAGGGGGGGAGGGGGGATTTCGTTGAGTCTATCTCCTTTTCCCTCGTCTTTCACTCAAACTCTCTCTCTCTCTCTCTCTCTCTCTCTCTCTCTCTCTCTCTCGCTCTCTCTCGCTCTCTCTCTTATTGTTTACCTCGGCCCCCCATCTCTCTTTTGCTCTCTCCCTCTCTCTTTCTTTCCTTCACCAAATCTCTTAGCTCACTATCTGTCTCTCACTCTCTGCTTCCTTCCCTCTCTCTTTCTCTCTTCTTCATTGCCTCCCTCTCTTTCTCTCTCCTTCACTCCCTTCCACTCTCACTTTACCTTACGCCCTTCCCTTCTCCTTCCTTCACTGTCCCCTCCCTCCCTCCCTCCCACACTCCCTCCCTCCCTCCCTCCCTCCCACCCTCCCTCTCTCCCTCTCTCCCTCTCACCCTCCCTCCCTCCTTCCCTCCCTCCCTCCCTCCTCCCCCTCCCTCCCTCCTCCCTCCCTCCCTTCCTCTCCCCCCCCCCCCCCTCCCTCCCTCCCTCCCTCCCTCCCTCCCTCCCTCCCTCCCACCCTCCCTCCCTCCCTCCTTCCCACCCTCCCTCCCCAACACCACCGCCCCGCCACCGAGTCACCCATGAATGAACCTCGCAACACAACCCTCGGTTCTGCAACACACCTTATCCCCGTGTCAGCGAGAGGTGAGGTCGCCCCTCGTTAGAACACGTTCCTTCATGCACGTGATCTTATCATGCACGTGCGCTTCTCATAATTCTTTTTTTTTTCCAATCATGAACAGCTGCTACACTGACAAGATTATCCATCATAAGAACACAAATATTAAAAGTTAAAAAAAAGGTGAATGAATCGAGATATTGATAAGATTTTGCTTGAGGAAAGAGTATTGGGGAAGAGTAGTTGAAGGAATGAGAGTTTTGGTAGTGGTGGTAGTAGTAGTAGTAATAGTAGTAATAGTAAGATTAGCAATAGTAATGATAGTGATAATAGTAGTAATAGTAGTAGCAGAAGCAGTCGAGACGTGTTGCAGAAGAAGAAGCAGCTACATCACCATCATCATCACCATAACCATAACTATAACTATAACAGTAACCATCATCATTATCATCATCACCATAACCATCATCATCACCATAACCATCCTCCTCATCAACAACAACAGGAACAACAACAACAATAACCATAAAAATAATAATAAAGAGGATGAGGAGGAAATACCCAATACACAACAAAGCTATTTTTTCCAACATCATAAGAACCCCGCAAATACAATAACGCGCAAAGAAAGAAATGAAACACAAAGAACAACATCAAGAACACCCCCCCTCCCCCCTTCCCCCCACACACAAAGATCACGTGAAGGGAGGTGGGGGGGGGGAAGGGGGAAAAAAAGGCGCGATTTTTCCCCCACCTGAATCGGAAATCATTCGCTTTGTCCCTAAAACGCCATAGATTTTTCCTCAATTCGTTCCCGTTACGTTGAATTTCCTTCCCTCTTTTATCCACGAGTGAGGATATGAGGGGAAAATATGATGAGGGACGAGGTGCAGCACCCACTCATCATTATCCTCACTACGTTTTCATCACTCCATCATCACATTGGCGCGCATCATTAAGTGTTTTGTTGAGGGCAAGGTACATAACGGGTCGGGCCAGAGTACATGACGCTACGCGCTAAGGGAGAGACGCAAGTGTGTGTTTGTTCCCAGGTCATTCTGTTTCGTAATTGAATGCTTCCTGTTAAGTGAGCATCTTCTCTTATCTTCTCCTCTTTGGTCTATCCCTATTTTTTTTTTTTCTCTCTCTCTCTTCTTCTTTTCTTTGTTGCTTCTATTTTTTTTCGTCGTTCTTTTTTCTTCTTTTCGTCTGTTTTTTTTCAAAATCCTCCTTCTTTGACATCATATTTTCTTCTTCTTGTTTTTTTCTTCTTCCTCCTTCTCCTCCCTCTCTCTGTTTTTGTCCTCCTTAACTTCCTTCGTCTTCTTCCTTGTCCTCCTCCTCCCTCTCTTTCTTCTTTCCCCTCTCATCTTCCATTTCGTCCCTCTCCTTCTTTTTCTTTTTCTTCCTTGGTCTCGTCCTCCTCCTCCTCTTCCTCTCTCTCTCTCTCTTTCTATTCTCATCATCTTTTTCCTTTTTCTTCTTCGTCTTCTTCTTCTTCTTCTTCGTCTTCGTCTTCCTTCTGCTTCTCTCTCCTCCTCCACTTTTTCTCTCTCGTTAAAGAGCGATTAAATTCATCCCAGTCATCGCCAGCATCCATCACAAGACCATTACGAACATATCAGAGAGTCATCACTGTCATCACCGAGGCTACGTTCATCGTCATCGCTCACTGGTCGGCAGTTTTACCTTTTTTATAGTATTGGTGATATGGGGGAGGGAGGAGGGAAGGGGGAGGAAGGGGAGGATTGGAGGAGGAGGAGGAGGGAAGGGGGGAGGAGGGAAGGGGGAGGAAGGGGGGAGGAGGAGGAGGAGGAAGGGGGGGAGGAGGAGGAAGGGGGAGGAGGAGGAGGAGGAAGGGGGAGAAAGGGGGAGGAAGAGGAGGAAGAGGAGGAAGGGGGAGGAGGAGGAGGAGGAGGGAAGGAGGAGGAGGATTGGAGGAGGAGAAAGGGGGAGGAGGAGGAAGGGGGGGAGGAGGAGGAGGAGGAGGAAGGGGGGAGAAGAAGAAGGAGGAGGAGGAAGGAGGAGGAGGAGGAGGAGGAGGAGGAGGAGGAGGAGGAGGAGGAGGAGGAGGAGGAGGAGGAGATGGAGATGGAGATGGAGAAGGAGAAGGTGAAGGAGAAGGAGAAGAAGGAGAGATAGATAGATAGATAAATAGAGAGGGAGAGAGAGAAAAAAAAGAGATAGAGAGAGAGAAAGAGAGAGAGAGAGAGAGAAAAGAGAGAGAGAGCTAGAGAGACAGAACTAGACACACACGCACACACACACAAAAGCAACCTACTCTCAAAACACAAAATACAAACATTAATTACATATAAATAATTGACTATAATAACCACTTCCGGCTTCTGCGCGCTCTAGAGGATGTTAAGTAACCGTAAATGGCCGTCATTAAATGGAATAATCTGTAACAGTCAGATTAAAACCGGCAAACGAAAACAAGAACACGTAACAATGTGTGTAGTTTCCGCTTTGTAGAATGAGTGAAGTGTAGCACGGGTGTTGACTAGGGAACTTTGAGAGCAGTGGGGAAGGATGGGGAATAAAGTGCCAGGGCAAGTTGAGGTCTTGGCACCCGTGGCATGAGAGGGATTTTGTTTGTTTTTGTTTGTTTGTTGCACATTGAGAGGTAGATATACAGACAGATGAAGAGATAGCATGGGCAGAGTTGAACAGATGGACAGAAACGCACACACACATATATATCATCTCTATTTCGTTTTCCTTGACTATCTGCCCCCTCTCTTTTTTCTTTCTTTTTCTTTCTCTTTCTCTTCCTTTTTCTCTTTCTCTTTCTCTCTCTCTCTCTCTCTGGCTCTCTCCCTCTATCTCTGCATCTCTTCCTCTCTTTCTCTCTGATTCTCTCCCTCTCTCTCTGACTCTCTCTCTCTCTCAATCTCTCTCTCTCTCTCTCTCCTTTTCTAAAATACTCACACAAACACAACGCCGCACATACACAAAAACAAACACACACAACCGTACAAACAAAAACAAACAAACCTCATCTCCTCCACCCCCCTACCCCCCCTCACCCATCACTCTCCACCCCCTACCCCCACCCCTCTCCCCCGGACACAACCCGCCCTTAATAGGCTTCATTAAAGCACCGAACCTCCACAGCTTCGAACCCATGAACCCTCGAACCCATGAACCCATGAATCCTCCCGTTCACGCATAATCCAGAGGGAAAACTTGACGATAAATTTGCATATAATTACCTCTCGTCTCTCGCTTTCTCTCTCTTTCTCTCTCTCTCTCTCTCCTCCCCTTCTCCCCCTCCCTCTCCCCCCTCCCTTTTTCCCACCCCCACCCCCACTCCCACCCCCTAGCGTTTCTCAGGACCAGGGGAACTAGGTCAACCAGCCTCTTCCTCCTCCTCCCTCCTCCTCCTCCTCCTCCTCCTCCGTCGAGTGGAAAGTCACGGGAGGTCACGGAAGGTCAACTCGAGAGGGAGAGGTGGCGGGTAGGGGGAGTGGGAGGAGGGGAAGGGGTGGGGGTGGGGGTTCGGGATTCGCTGGTACGGATCGAGAGAAGCGAGAGTTGTGATGGGGGAAGGGGGTGGGGGGTGGGGTGGGGTGGGGTGGGGGTGGTAATTATAAAGTCTTCTTGTTATGGCTGTTTAGATTATATTCAATTATTTCTTTTCGTTTCTTTTTCTTTTCATTTTTTTTTCTCTTTCTCTTTTACTTTTTCTCTTTACTTTCTCTTTTTCCTTCTTCTTTTTTTTTTTTCTTCTTTTATCTCGTTTTCTCTTTCCTCTTCTTCTTCTTCACCTTTTTTCTCTTCACTCTCTTCATCTCCTCCTCCTTCTCCTGTCATTTTCCGATTTTTTTCTCTCTTTTATTTATTTGTTTTTGTACTTCCTCTTCATAATCATTTTCATTTGATAATCTCTTCTTCCTTTACTGACGCAACAGCCAATGATCGACTATGCAATATTGCAAGC
>NW_028234428.1:28422847-28432847 GCF_977035675.1 Penaeus japonicus
AGGTCTATTATAAGCGGAGTTTCAGGCTTTAGGTTATAAAACTTTTTTTTCTTAATCCGTTTTGTAGTCAGACAGATCTTCATAGCACCTTTTTTATAACGTGTTAATATAAAAAAGGCAATCAGAGCGAGAGTGCAAAGTGGATTTCCTTATCAGCGTATCACAAACCTATGAAAAAAGAGATAGATTAAAGAAAAAAAAACATGTGTTTGGAAAGCACGGGATCGGAGCATTCGTTCGAAAAATGGCTTTCAACGCTAAGTGTAATATAAATCGATCTCTCCTTTTTTTCTCTCTCTCTTTTTCTTCTTTTCTTTCCTTTTCTCTTTTCTTCTTCGTCTTTCTTTTCTTTTTTCTTTTCTTTTTTCTATCCATTCTTCCTCCACTTCTTTTCCTAATAAATTTCGTTTTTTTCTGTTTTGTTTTCTTTCGTTTTTTTTCTCTCCTCCTATTCTCCTTCCCTCTTTATCTCCCTCTTCCCTTTCTTCTTCTTCTTCTTCTTCTTCATCTTCTCTCCCTTCTTCCCCCTTCTTCTGCGATATCTTTCATCTGACGCGTGACTTTCCTATAACACTGGCCTGTGCATGCGGCCGATAATACTTGTCTATGAGTGATATACATAAGTCTATGATTTCTTGTGCTCGAGCAAAATCACTGTAAGCAATAAACAGTTTATTTTTTATTATTTTGTTTACTTGTGTTTTTTTCTTCTAGCTGTGCCTTCGGGATATGAATTAATTATTATCTTTCCTCTCCATTTCTTTGTCTCTTGAAATTAATTAAACGAACGTAATTCATGTTATTATCGTATTTCTCTAAGTCAATCAATCTCTTTCCACCATGCGTGATTCCTCTGTTTTCTGAAATCCTGTCAAAACCAGTATCTAATATCAATATACTTTCCATTTAACTTTTCGCCTCATAATAATATCTCGAACATGACCTGTTCCCCATGACCTCATTTAACCTAACTCACCAATATTTCAAACTAGAGATAAAACCCAGCAAATTTAAACAAAGCAGTCATTCCTTTATTGACCTCTTTACGTTCTTAAAAAAGCATGTCATTCACCCTTAAAAAAGGTGAATATTCCCCCCTTTAACATTTTACGGCAGAAACGACCCCCTTTTTTGAAAACGTCTTAAATAACGTCTCTCTCCCTATGCAGTGCTTCCTCCAGTGACCCTGTGACTTGGCCTGACCTTTTATGGTGTCTCCTTGATCCGCCTCTTTAGATTCTGTCCGATCTCATGACCTCGACTTGGGTTTTGGGTGTCACACTTTTCCCCATCATCTGCTGCTACACGAGTCACTAGGGCCTTCAGATCTTAACAAGTGTCTCTGTATATGCGTCAGGGAGTCCGTAGTCACGTAAAAGAACGTGTCCAGAAACGTAAAAAAAAGTATTTCCACGTAAATTCAAGAGTTTCCACTTAGATTCAAGAGTTTCCACGTAAATTCAAGAGTTTCCACTTAGATTCAAGAGTTTCCACGTAAATTCAAGAGTTTCCACGTAAATTCAAGAGTTTCCGCGTAAAGTCAAGAGTTTCCACGAAAAATTCAAGAGTTTTACATAAGGTTTTCAGTTATACAAGTGATAACCTCCCCCCCCGTACCCCTTCGCAATAAGTATATATACACTGGATTTAAATATACTTATAGCACAATGTGGTCTGTCCAAATAAGTATAACCAAAAATAAGAATATCCAATTCGGTGTGGATATGGGTACATAAAGCACAACCATGGAGCCTCCCTAGCCGAACGCTATCACTGCATTTTGTTCTGTTAATATGTCTTTCTCCTCCTCCTCCCTAACTTCATCCTTCTTCTCTTCTTCCTCTTTCTTGTTGCTCCCTCTTTCCTTCTTTTCCTGCTCCTCATCTCTACCTTTCTTTATTCTTCACCTATTCATTTCCTCCTCCTTCTCCCCCCCTCTCCTCCTCCTCCTCATCATCCTCCCCTTCTTCCCCATCCTCCTTCCCCTTCCTCCCCCTCTTCCCCCTCCTCCCCCTTTTCCTCCTCCCCCTCCTCCTCCTCCTCCTCCTCCTCCCCTTCTTCCCCATCCTCTTCCCCCCCCCCTTTTCCTCTTCCTCCTCCTTCTCCTCCTCTTCATCTCCTTCTCCCCCTTCCCCTCCTCCCCCTCTTCCTCCTCCTCGTCCTCCTCCTCGTCCTCCTTCTTCCCTCTCCTCCTCTTCCTACCCCTTCCTCCTCCTCCTCCTTCCCGTCCTCCTCCTCCTCCTCTTCATCTCCTTCTCCCCCATCAATATATCACTCCTCGCCCTGTTTCTCCTCCCTCGAAGGCCGAAGTAGTGATCTTTGCACCCGGAGCAATTAAGGGTCATTATCTGGTGCCCTTACCTTGACGCCCCTCACTGCCTGCCGCCCGTCGGTGAGTGTGTGTGTGTGTGTATGTAACCTTAAAATTTTCCTCCTCCCCCAAAATACCTTTAATTACGGCCTCCATTGTGTGGTTACTTCGGGTATTGATTGTCGGGTGAGAGTTCTCTGTTACCGTGTTCCTCCCAAACGATCTTCACTTTTCATCTTTTTGGGTCTGGTTTTGTTTGTTTCGTTTTTTGTTGTTGTTTTAGGTCTGTCTGTCTGTCTCTTTCTCTTTTTTTATTCTCTGTCTTTTTCTTTATTTCTTTCTCTGTGTGTCTTTCTTCTCATTATCTCTCTCTCTCTCTATGTCTTTCTCCTTATCTCTCTCTCTCTATGTTTTTCTCTTTCACTCTTTCTCTCGATTTCTTACTCTTTCACTCTTTCTCTCGATTTCTTACTCTTTCACTCTTTCTCTCTATGTCTTTCTCTTTCTCTCTCTCTCAGTCTCTCTTTCTCTATCTCTATCTTTCTCTTTCTCTCTCTCTCTCTCTCTCTCTCTCTCTCTCTCTCTCTCTCTCTCTCTCTCTCTCTCTCTCTCTCTCTCTCTCTCTCTCTCTCTCTCTCTCTCTCTCTCTCTCTCTCTCTCTCTCATACCCTGGGGCTTCCCTCTTTCGTGTATCCTTCTTTGATCTCTCGTTCCTCTCCCTTCCTTCATTATCCCATCCCTTTTCAGATATCTTAAACCCTTTCCCTTGTCTCTTTTTTTCTTTTTCTTTTTATCTTGTCTCCCTACCCCTTCCCGCGCTCTCTCTAAATCTCTCTTTCACCTCAAACACCACCTCCCTCTTACTCCCACGTGCGCACACCCATTTGTACACTCATGCAAATAGAACTTCCCTCCCATTTACCTTGGCAACTTCACGTGCGACCTTGGCACTCGTCTCACATGTCGATGGTAGTGATTCTTTTAAAACAGTGTAATATCTTAACCTACACTTGTTGAACTTGACATATATCGTTTAGTAAAATACAGCGGATGTGCGTTCCCCCAATCTTCTCTAAAGCAATGACTTGAAATCACGGTTGAGGACAAAGGTAAAGGAAAGACATGCGCACACGAATAAACGCATAAATTAATATAACAGACATCATTCTACACACGTACGCGCATGCGCGCGCACACACACAACGAACCACAATCATGTAGCCAAACGCACACATATACACACAAAAAGCCACAGACAAATAAACACCCACAGACAAAGAAACCAGAGACACATAAACACGCCCACACCCACAGGCACACGCAAAGGGCCACACCCACCCAAACGCAAACCCCTTTTTTCCAGCCCTTTTGTTCACTGCTACGACCTCCTTTCCTCCACACTGCAACCCAAGATCCCATTCAACGAGCCATAGCAACAACCCAGCCTCGGAAGACGTCGCTCAAGCCAGTAGCCGTGGCGGGAAGGCGTCAAGCAGGAGATTGCTCTAATGTCTGCATTTCCGACGCCTTCGATGAGAGAAGTGCCAAATTTCGGGCAATTTCGACGGCGGTTTCGGCAGTAGCGGCTCGCCCTTTTGCGACCCCTGTTTAACTCGAGTGTTCCTGGGGGCTTCGGGTCTGCTGTCGTCTCTCGGTGGGGAATCGCTGATGGCGAATGCTGTTGATTCTGTAATTAGTTCTTAATAAGGCCAAAACATCAAGGGCTTTGACACTGACTGAAGAAAGATTGGTGTTAATCTCACCGTAATTATCTATTAACTTTCTCTCTTTCTCTTTCTGTATCTGTCTCTGTCTCTTTATTTCTCTACCCCCCACCCTCTCTCTCTCTCTCTCTCTCTCTCTCTCTCTCTCTCTCTCTCTCTCTCTCTCTCTCTCTCTCTCTCTCTCTCTCTCTCTCTCTCTCTCTCTCTCTCTCTCTCTCTCTCTCTCTCTCTCCTCTCTCTCTCTCTCCTCTCTCTCTCTCTCTCCACTCTCTCTCTCTCTCTCTCCCCTCTCTCTCTCTTTCTCTCTCTCTCTCTCCCGCAACGCTCACTCGGGACTTGAATAACTTTCCTATACATTCGAGTCTTCTTAAATATGTCTCCCGCCTTACTATGTTTCTTTCATAATGTGACATAAATAGAGTACTTATGAAGATCTATTTTACAAGATATTCTAAAGATCATTCATGGTAATTTATAATGTTAAAGACATCACTTACCTAAATAAATTCAAAACAAAATTAAAAGAACATTTCCTAAATTGTCAGTTGTGACATCAGATTAAACAGATGTATTGTATATATGTATCAAGAATAACCATTGTAATTTATGGAATAAAGTTTTTGAATTTGAATTTGAATTTGAATAATTATAATAATACGGATGATGATGTTAATGGTAATGATGATGAGAATGATGACGATGATGATGACGATAACGACGACGACGACGACGACGATGATGATAATGATGATGATGATGATGATGAAGATGATGATGATGATGATGATGATGAGGAGGAGGAGGAGGAGGAAGAGGAGGAGAGGTGAGAAAAAAAAACAATAATAATATCAGTGTAATCCAGTGAGATTCTCAACAATGAGGTTAACAAAACCTGCAAGAAACAGGCTTCTGAAAAGTCTATAATCTTCCATCGTGATTCTCAAGAGATTAAACGACCATTTTTATATTCTTTTTTCTCTTACCCGCGTCTCTACCCAACTACCTTTCCTCCTTCGCCATAAAATTAAAGCTTAAAAAAGTAAAAGATTGTTTAAAATCCATCTTATAATGGCTTATATAATTTCCTTAGACGAAATTCAGATGCCCAACTTTACGAGAGCTGTAAACCTCAATGCGAAACTCTTTAGTTTTACGAAATCTGCAAATAAAAAAAGTTAATAACAAGAGTTTAAAAAAAAAGATAAACGAAAGGGAAAAAGTATAGCCTATCACTAGAACAAACCACGAGACGTAAACAGATAGTGAAAGAGAAAAACACTAATGCATAGCCACCTCGTGACCCCCCGCGAACAATGGCGGTGGCGGGAAGGAAGTCAAGCGGTGTTGCCAGATGCGAGACGCCCATTGTTGAAACCGTGGCAATAGGGGGTTGTAAAGGGTCGCCCAGGGGTGGCTTCTGGCATTAATGATTAGGGGATGGCACTGTGGCCTAGGTCTCATGGCCCTCTGTGGCACCGAAGGGGAAGTTCAAGGGGAGGATGGTATGGTGTTACAACAGAGGGATTGTTTGCGGTGTGTTTGATGGGGCGGTTACAAGCTGATGGGACACAGTGCGTGTCTGAATGAGATCTTTCAATTACTGTATTCTTTCAAGATGATGCTATTGTAAAGCCGTTCCGGAGGAGATCACAGACTGTCATATTGCAAAAGCATAATTTGGGGCCTTGGGTAATATTTCATAAGTGCTCAATTGATATTATTGCGAATACAGATGTATAATATACAGGAGCAGTAATAGTTGTGACAAACCTTGAATAAAGTTCAATGTGAAAAAAATAAAGAGAGAGAAAAAAAAAAGATTGACTTTATATTATAGAAGCGTGATATTCAAAAAGGGCAAATAAGGAATGATTTCCAGTGGTTCTTTTCAGTTGAAGAAAAACACTTCATGACTTGATGACAGTACTTTTCCCAGTAATAACAATATATATATATATATATATATATATATATATATATATATATATATATATATATATATAATATAGATAGATAGATAGATATATATATTATATATATATATCAATATATATATATATATATGTATATATATGTATATATATATATATATATATATATATATATACATATATATATATATTTCTATATTGCATACATATGTATGAAAATCAATTTATCTTTAGGACAATTAAGAAGATAGTATACATATGCACTGTGAACATGTTATTCAAGGGAAATAAAAATACAAGAATAGGATAATAGACACAGAATAAAAGAAGAAACTCACCCTATCCTTTGCAACACAATCATACCCAAAATGGAAAACTGATTTGTAGCCCCCCCAAAAATAAAGGAAAAAAGGATGACAAGTAAATAAGTAAATTACAACAGTACATAATGATAATGATAACTATATTGATAATAATGATAATAACACACTGATATTAATGATATAAAAAAAACGTGACCCTTAGCGAAGGTCAGAGCCATCCAGAGCCACATACGAACGCACAGACGACAAAGATTAAAAGGACCATGACTGGCGGAGGTCATGCATGACAGGGCAAAGAAATCATGACATCATGAAGAAGCATGACTGGTCAAGAGACACCATGACTGCTGAGGATTGACGAGGGACAGAGCCAAGCCTTAGGATCAGGATTACGGTTGTCATTTTCAGGAGGAGGGGGGGGGGGAGGAAGCGATTGGTGACTGACATCATGACAGGCGCAAAGATTATAAGTCACTCTAAGTACTAAGTCGGATAAATAAGTCATATCAAAATCAGATACGATTTTGTATCTAACTCGAAATTTAATCTTGAAAGATAATGAATTGAGATTTAATTAAAGGAAGAGTGAATGTGTAAGAAGAGAAAAACGATTGGTATGACCTTATGTTGTCTTAAGCATATGACATAATCTCCCTTTGTTATGGAGATCATGAGGCCTCATTGTTGTGCGAAATGAAGGATGGAGTCTCTTTGTCTGTCTGTCTGTCTGTTTCCTACTCTATATCTCTTTCTCGCTATCTCTCTCTCTCTCTCTCTCTCTCTCTCTCTCTCTCTCTCTCTCTCTCTCTCTCTCTCTCTCTCTCTCTCTCTCTCTCTCTATGTGTGTGTGTGTGTGTGTGCGCGCGTGTCTACCTATCTATCTATTATCTCTCTCTCTCTCTCTCTCTCTCTCTCTCTCTCTCTCTCTCTCTCTCTGTGTGTGTGTGTGTGTGTGTGTGTGTGTGTGTGTGTGCGTGCGTGTCTACCTATCTATCTATTATCTCTCTCTCTCTCTCTCTCTCTCTCTCTCTCTCTCTCTCTCTGTGTGTGTGTGTGTGTGTGTGTGTGTGTGCGCGTGTCTACCTATCTATCTATTATCACCTCCCGCCCTCTTTCGCTCTGCCAAACGCACAAACACAGGCATACACCCTCCCCTCCCCCCCTCTCTCTCTCTCTCTGACCCGATGTCGAGGTTAGAAGCGCATCATTTACTCTTTTTTTTCCCACGGAAGGTTATACCAACGCCCATAAAACCCGCCAATAAAAAGTAGTGAAGCCTATGATTGGCACTTTCACTGTAGCATCACTGCCGCCCCCGCACCACACCACAACGGGGGCTGGGGGAGGGGAGGGAAGGGAGGGGGGAAGGGAGGGGGGAGGGGTCTAGAAAAGAGGCCTTGCACCTGGATGCGATATCGTGGGGGGGGGGACTGTTACCCCCCTCCCCTTCCCCTCCTACTCCTTACCTCTGTCTTTTCTCTGTTTGCCGGGATTTTGATTTTGTTTTGACGCTGTTTGTTTGCTTCTGTCTGTCTCTTCCTATCCTTATTTCTCTTTCTCCGTTTCTTTATCTTCCTTTCTCTTCTTTTTCCCTTTCTCCTCTTTCTCCTTCTTTTTCTTCCCCACCTCACACTCTCTATCTCCCTTTCTTTCTCTCTTTCTCTTTCTCTCTTTCTCTCTCTCTCTCTCTCTCTCTCTCTCTCTCTCTCTCTCTCTCTCTCTCTCTCTCTCTCTCTCTCTCTCTCTCTCTCTCTCTCTCTCTCTCTCTCTCTCTCTCTCTCTCTCTCTCTCTCTCTCTCTCTCTCTCTCTCTCTCTCTCTCTCTCTCTCTTTCTCTCTCTCTCCTTTTCTCAAGCTGGTGGTATTTCTCCTTAATGGCTCATTCTCTCTGTTTTTCCTTCTTTATTTTATTCTTTATAGAATTTTCGGCAGAGCTAAGATTTAGTGGGTTTGGTAAATGGATCAACACACATATGAAATAACCACTATATTATTTCAGAATTGACTTGTCAATGAATGCTTGGGTTTATGTATTTTGAAAATGTCCGTTTGATAAAGGTCATATTACTCAACGAAATACACTTTTATTGAAGAATGTATATTTGAACGCATGCATATTCTCTCTCACACACACACACATAAACACACACACACACACATACACACACGCAAACAAACACAAACACACACACACAAACACACACACACAAACAAACACACACACAGATACACACGCACATGTACACACACACACAGTAGTAGCTTTCGCTCACATCAGCACTGCACCGTGATCCGTGACACGTGACCTCGACCTACCTGTTAATATGACCTCAGGGCGTTGACCTCTTCCCCGGCACGATTTCTGCAAGGAAGGAAAAAGAGGAATATAATAAGCCGTTTCGAATTATCTTGCATTCATTACTTTGACATTGAGATAAAATGTCCAAAATGTCATAGGTTTCTGTTTTCTGAAATATATATACACATTTGAAGTAATAAAAAAACTAGAGTAGTTTAGTGAGTATTGTATTTATAAGGAAAAAGAAAAGCATAAAGCATAACAATAAAGAGAAATAAAAGATATTCAAAAATCTATCTACTAATATACGTACATTCTATCACTTCTCACGAATAATGGTCAATTAAACGTTTACACAAGATACTTCAAAATACCTTGATAATCATATTCGAATGTTACCGATAAAGAAATATTCATAACAATAATAAAAAATCAATCGATTTCAATACTGCGTTGCACACATGTACCGAACAGAAAATGAACCATGCGGGAAGGTTGCATAGAAAACAAAGTACCGTGCATATAATTAACCCATCTTTTTCCCCTTTTCTTTTTTCTTCTAGAAGAAAGTAGCCGACATATGAAGGCCCTTCATATCACGGATAATTAAACCAAGTAACAGCTGAGGCTAACCAACCACGCCAGCGAGAGTAATCAATGGCTCATCAATATCAATATGCTTCGAAAGTCGGGGCAAATTATTACTGGGGAAAAAGAGTCTTGGATTAATCACCACAAAGGGAGAAGGGGGAAGGAGGTGGAGAGGAGGGGAATGGGGGGGAAGGGGAAGGGAGGTGGAGAGGAGGGGGAAAGGGGAATGGGGAAGGGGGAGGGAGGTGGAGAGGAGGGGAATGGGGAGGGAGGTGGAGAGGAGGGGAAGGGGGAGGGAGGTGAAGAGAAAGGAAGAAGGAAGGAGGTGGAGAGAGGGAAAGGGGGAGGGAGGTGAAGAGAAGGGGAGGGGTGAGGGAGGTAGAGAGGAGGGAAAGAAAGACAGAGACGGCGCAGGGTAGAGGGGGAGGAAGGTAGAATTTGAGTAGGAGGAGGAGAGATGAGCAAAGAGACGATATCAGAAAGAAGGAAGGTGGGGAAGTGAAAGAAAAATGAGTAAAGAGGAGGAAAGAGAAGAGAAGTTGCATGGGAAGAGAAGAATAAAACAAAAATCAGAGGAAAGTGAGAGTGCAGCTCCTCTCGTCATAGTCAACCAACTTCCGTTAACAATTCTTCAAAGTTGCCGTGACTCACTTTCGACACCCTTCCCCCGTGAGCGTGATCAGCTGACCGCCGCCATCATCAATTTCCCGCCGTAAAATGAATCCAAAATGACGAAAGGACGCAATATCATCAACATTCCTCGTCTCATTTTATTCAAACGCACGCGACTGTTTTCGACACAAGCTGACGACAAGTCTTCGA
>NW_028234428.1:28467847-28470347 GCF_977035675.1 Penaeus japonicus
ATGGGACTGTGGGATAACTCCTCCCATTTGTATCTTTTTGTGTCTCTCGGTCAATCTGCTTCTCTTTCTCTCTTTGTCTCACTCACTCACTCACTCACTCGCTCGCTCACTTACTCACTCGCTCGCTCGCTCACTTACTCACTCGCTCGCTCGCTTACTCACTCACTCGCTCACTCACTCACTCACTCACCCACTCTCTCTCAAATCGCTTCTCCTAATCTTCTTCTCCCACCCATTTCCTACATCTTATAATCGAGAGAATGTTGATTTTTCCCCTTCTTAAATAACGACTGGCCTTGAATCAGAAGAGGGAAAAAATAAAAGAATAAATGAACCACGAGACAATCATTATTTTCCTTTTTTAGAATGAGGGAAGAGAGGGATATGGCGAGGAGGGGGAGGAGGAGGGGTCGAGGAAGAAGGAGGGGAGAGAGATGGAGGTTGAGGAGGAAAGAGGAGAGAGAGGGGGGGGAGAAGGGGGTTGTGAGGAAGAAGAAGAAGAAGGGGAGAGGGGGAGGGTCTGAGGAAGAAGGAAGGGAGGCGGGGGTGGGGTTGGGGGGAAGTTGACTTACATTCCCACAGCAAATTATCCTTGGTTCCTGTCTTACGTTTTCTTCATCTTCTTCTCCTCTTTCTTTCTTTTCTCATTCTTCTTCTTCTCCTCATCTCCTCTTATTTATCCCCTTCTCCTTCTCCTCCCCCCACATCTCCCCGGTTCATCAGTATTCAGATCTTAGAATGAAGAATGTTACATCACCTGGGTACATAGGAAAAAGTGAAAGCTTGTGATGTTACCTACTAGTTCTCGACAAGCAAAGGTCGATTGCGTGCGTGTGCGTGAGTGTGTGTGTGTGTGTGTGTGTGTGTGTGTGTGTGTGTGTGTGTGTGTGTGTGTGTGTGTGTGTGTGTGTGTGTGTGTGTGTGTGTGTGTGTGTGTGTGTGTGTGTGTGTGTGTGTGTGTGTTTCTGTTGAATATTTTTGCTAACTTATAGCTATCGGTTATAATAAACATTTGCTATACTATAAGTAAAGAAACTGTATTTTTAATCATATTGATATTTCTGTTAACGAGTATAATGTGATTTATTATAATAAACGATTGTTAATATCTTACGTGCTGAACGAAAAAGTGTATGAAAAATCATCATTATATTTTGCTTGATATGCAAAAAGACACCTTATAATTATCAATCACTATTAATATTTTGCCTTTTCAGAAGAAAGAGTAAAGAGAAAAATCTTGTATATCTATAAATATTTTTGATAGTCTGTAACTTCAAATAAGTTATCAATTTTATGAGGAATACTAGAAAACGTGAATACGTGTTAGATAAAACTAATAAAACTGGTATTCCCTCCTAGTGGTAAATTTTGACTTTTAGTTTAATTCATACGGTAGTATAAAGTAAGGTAGTATATATATATATATGTGTGTGTGTGTGTGTGTGTGTGTGTGTGTGTGTGTGTGTGTGTGTGTGTGTGTGTGTATGTATGTATGTATGTATATGTATACGTTTTTTTTTTTTTTTTTTTTTTTTTATTACTATCTATATTTCCTCCGGAATGTTGTAATATAATGCCAATGATGATAATAAGGTTTAAAACAAGAACAACAACAACAATGATTATAATAAAGGAACGAAATCTAAAAAAAAAAAAAAAAGATACAATACTCTCTCCACATGACAAATGATGACACGATTAAGAGGAGGTGTCAAGAAGGGTCATTACCGGTTCATTTTAAAAGGAAAAATGACACAAAAGGTATAACGTGGGCGTCGCCACCACTCTTCCCTTGATAAAACTTGACGGCAAATAATGATGGTGATGATGATGATGACAATTTTAATGATTTTACTTTTACTATCATTATTACTATTACTACTGCTACTACTACTACTACTAATGATAATAATGTTAATGATAATAATAATAAAAACGATAATAATGATGATAATTAAAATGATTAACATTACCAGCTTTCTCAATAGGTGTCTGAAGGGAATGGAGGACATGGTATTTAAGGAAGACGCGACATTGCACGTTGCACAAAGGAAGCAAGATTGCAAGTCGTCCGCGCCTATGTGTCCACGCCCCGATGAGGTTTATTGCAGTGTGACGCCGCCCGCCCCCGCAAGTCACTCTTAATCTCATGGGGGAGGGAGGCGGAGGGAAGGGGGGAGGGAAGGAGGGAGGCAGAAGGAGGGAGGGAGGGAGGGAGGGAGGGGGAGGGAGGGAGGGAGGGAGGGAGGGAGGGAGGGAGGGAGGGAGGGAGGGGGAGGAGGGAAGGAGGGAGGGAGGGAGGGGGTGGGAGGGGGATGGAAGGAGGGAGGGAGGGAGGGGGAGGGAGGGAGGGAGGGAGTGGGCGGGGGAGGGAGGGAGAGAGGGGGGGGAGGGAGGGAGGGGGAGGGAGGGGGAGGGAAGGAGGGAGTGGGAGGGGGAGGGAGGGAGGGAGGGGGAGGGAGGGAGGCGGAGGGAGGGAGGGAGGGAGGGAGGGAGG
>NW_028234428.1:28475347-28477847 GCF_977035675.1 Penaeus japonicus
ATGTGTGTGTGTGTGTGTGTGTGTGTGTGTGTGTGTGTGCGTGTGTGTAGGTGTGTGTGTTTTTTTTTTTTTTTTAATACCAGGTAATGCAACAAACACACCTAACACTTCTTAACGCACCCCCCCCCCTAAAAAAATGAGAGCGAGAGAGAGAGAGAGCGAGAGAGAGAACGAGAGAGAGAGAGAGAGAGAGAGAGAGAGAGAGAGAGAGAGAGAGAGAGAGAGAGAGAAAGAGAAAGAAAGAAAGAAAAAGGAAACAGGAGAAGATCGTTGATGAGTGAACTTTCACTTGTTCGTGGAACGTGGCTTGCCGCCGCCGCCCACTTTAGATCTTAAGGGGCGTAGGGGCTTTACACTGAAATTGGCCAAAATAGGTAATTTGTCTGGCTAATTGGTCAAGGCAACAGACGCTCGGAGTGAGTGCGTGGGCGGGGTTGGAAATAGCTAGATATGGGTCAACGGCATTTTGGTTCTCGTTTTCTGATCGTTATTTTTACAATATTTTCAACTCGAAGCGAAATCTAGTCCCCATTTCTTAAAAAAAAAAAAAAAAAAAAAAAAAAAAAAAAAAAATATATTTATATATATATATATATATATATATATATATATATATATATATATATATATATATATATATATACATATACGAAAATATATTCCCACTTTTTAAATCGTTGATTTGAACTCTCCTCCCAGCTCCCAATTATTGAAGTTTAGATAAAACTAAATTGCTACACAAAGAATAGTAATTTCTAAATGTGTTTACGCTCGTTTTCCTCGACGTCGAAACCAATGGTAGTATTTCATTGTTTTATTTTACTATATCAAACGTTTCAAATAAAGTATTCAAATTTATTTCACTTTTCCGGACTTGATACTATGATTCAGAATAGATGCGTAGATTCAAAAAATAAAAAAATAATAATCTTAATCATGATTCCGCAATTCATCAAGTACGCAAGAAACAGCCAATTTGCAATGCAACGGGAAAGCATATAGCAGTTCTGCAACGCAACATATAACCTGCTACCACCTCAGCCGCAATGCACAGGAGAAATCAACAAAGGAACAATGCCATGCGTGTGTCACTTGAGCTGCACAGGCACTCGCTCCTCCGTGTGTCTTTCTCACTTAGGCGAGTCACACGCACATACGCACACACGCACGCACATGCTTTCATATGAATACAGTTATAGACACATGGTGGTAATGGATTCTCTCTGATTATCTTTCTTTCTCTCTTTCTCTCTCTCTCTCTCTCTCTCTCTCTCTCTCTCTCTCTCTCTCTCTCTCTCTCTCTCTCTCTCTCTCTCTCTCTCTCTCTCTCTCTCTCTCTCGGAACAAACACACGATGATGATAATAATACTGAAAACGATCTTAAAACAGTAACAATAATAATCATAATAATAACGATGATAATCACAATAATAACAATAACGACAATAAAAAAAGAAATGCATCAATTACAAAAAAATTACCTAAAAATGAACAAACCATCCCGCCATTTCCCGCTCTCTATCCCCCCTTCGAAAAATCAGGAAAATTTGTCTTCCTCAGAAATGCAAGTCGTCCGGACTGACCCGCGCTCGCTGGAAATTAAATGTTTTTTCCTTCCTTCAAGACCCTTATTTACGTCGCCTAAAGCCTTTTCATCATTCTGTCGGTGGTTCGTTTCGTAAGATTTTAGGGAAATTTAGACGTTGTGTGAAATGGTTGGGGGGAGGGAGGGGTAGCAGCCATTCTGCAACATATAGCAGTTCTGCAACGCAACATATAACCTGCTACCACCTCAGCCGCAATGCACAGGAGAAATCAACAAAGGAACAATGCCATGCGTGTGTCACTTGAGCTGCACAGGCACTCGCTCCCCGTGTGTCTTTCTCACTTAGGCGAGTCACACGCACACACGCACATACGCACACACGCACAATCGCACATGCTTTCATATGAATACAGTTATAGACACATGATGGTAATGGATTCTCTCTATCTTTCTCTCTATCTGTCTGTCTTTCTCTCTCTCTCTCTCTCTCTCTCTCTCTCTCTCTCTCTCTCTCTCTCTCTCTCTCTCTCTCTCTCTCTCTCTCTCTCTCTCTCTCTCTCTTTCTCTCTCTCGGAACAAACACATGATGATGATAATAATACATAAAACGTACATAAAACAATAACAATAATAATCATAATAATAACGATGATAATCACAATAATAACAATAATCACAATAAAAAAAAGAAATGCATCAATTACAAAAAAAAACTACCAAAAAATGAACAGACCATCCCGCCATTTCCCGCTATTTATCCCCCTTCGAAAAATCAGGAAAATTTGTCTTCCTCAGAAGTGCAAGTCGTCCGGACTGACCCGCGCTCGCTGGAAATTAAATGTTTTTTCCTTTCTTCAAGACCCTTATTTACGTCGCCTAAAGCCTTTTCATCATTCTGTCGGTGGTTCGTTTCGTAAGATTTTAGGGAAATTTAGACGTTGTGTGAAATGGTT
>NW_028234428.1:28480347-28492847 GCF_977035675.1 Penaeus japonicus
TTGTTAGCTCTCTCTCTCTCGCTCTCATTCTTTCTCTTTCTCTCTTTATCTCTCTCTCTCTCTCTATCTCTTTCTCTCTCTCTCTCTCTCTCTCTCTCTCTCTCTCTCTCTCTCTCTCTCTCTCTCTCTCTCTCTCTCTCTCTCTCTCTCTCTCTCTCTCTCTCTCTCTCTCTCTCTCTCTCTCTCTCTCTCTCTCTCTCTCTCTCTCTCTGTCTCATTATCTCTCTCATTCTCTCTCTCTCTCTCTCTCTCTCTCTCTCTCACTCAATCTCTCTCTCTCTCTCTCTTTCTCTCTCTCTCTCTCTCTCTCTCTAATAACAACAATGATAATATTGTCAATAATAACGATGATAACAACATCAACCATCAACAATTATAATGATAACATCAATAACAACAGTATCAACAAATAATAAAAAACAACAATAACAGTTAGGATAACATAATAACAATAACAAAAGAATAAAAACGCGCATAGAGCTTTCCCGTTGCAAAATTTGTGTCACGGGGACCAAGCAACAAAAAACTTGCCCATTGCAAGTTCCACGCAACTTCCTGCGGGCTTGAGTATCCTGTGTGGCTTGCTTTTGGTGGACGAATCCGCTCGCTGTCTGTTGACTTCACGTGGATTAGCACTGGGATGCGAATACAAAGGAGAACTTGGGGTTGAGTATGGTGTTGGTGGGGATGATTATGGTGAGGATGATGGTGAGAGGGAGGGAGGGAGAGAGGGAGGGAGGGGGAGAGGGAGAGGGATAGGGAGAGGGAGAGGGAGGGAGGGAGGGAGGGAGGGAGGGATAGGGAGAGGGAGGGAGGGAGAGAGGGAAGGAGGGAGGGAGAGATAGGGAGAGGGAGAGGGAAGGAGGGAGGGATGGAGGGAAAGAGGGAGGGAGAGAGAGAGCGAGCGAGAGCGAGGGAGAGAGGGGGGGGAGAGAGAGAGAAGAGAAAGAAAGAAAGAAACGAGAAGGAGAAAGACGAGACGCGAGAATGAGAGAGAGAGAGAGAGAGAGAGAGAGAGAGAGAGAGAGAGAGAGAGAGAGAGAGAGAGAAAAGACGAAAGAAAGAGAGAATATGAGAGAGAGAGCGATAACGATAACAGGGAGTGGTCAGAAAGCAATCATTCCGACGCCGTCTGTTACCCGCCCGTCCACCAAAGGCGGGAACGCGGCCGCGATAACGCAGACGAAATGACAACAGATTCCTATTACGGAAAGAATCCCGAAGGACTTTCGTTCGTTGGAGGCGGAAAGGAAGCATCTGTGAGTACCTTTGGGATGCTGGGAGGACCATGTACGGTAGCGCTCTCGTGCCCCCTTGCCCCATGGCCCCTTACCCCTCCCTCTAGCACTCTCTCCCCCCCTCTCTCTCTATCCCCTTGCCCCTCCTCCCTCTAGGACTCTCTCCCCCCCCCCCTCTCTCTCTACCCCCTTGCCCCTACCTCTAGGACTCTCCCCCCCTCTCTCTATCCCCATATCCCTCCCTCTAGGACTCTCCCCCCCTCCCTCTACCCCCATGCCCCTCCCTCTCCTCCCTCCTCCTCTACTTCCTTGTTTCATACCTAATGTCCCTCTCTCTTCCCCCTCTCGCTCTTCCTTCTTTCTCCCTCCCTTATGTTCTATTTCTTCTTTTCTCTTCACTTTCCTTCCCCTACCTCTTCTCCCCCCACCCCCTCTTCCCCTTTCCCTCCTCTTCCTCCTTCACATCATACTCCCTTCCACCTCCCCATCCCCTCCTCCTCTTTTCTCTAACCTCTCCCCCTCCCCCCCCCCAGAGAGAGAGAGAGAGAGAGAGAGAGAGAGAGAGAGAGGAGAATTGGGCGCGTCCTTTGTCCAAATCGTGCCCATAAATCTCTTTTCGCGGAGAATTGTAAACATGTAACACAAGGGATATGTGTATATATAACTAGAGATAAACACACACACACGCATACACACACACACACACATATATATACATATAAATATATATATATATATATATATATATATATATATATATATATATATATATATATATATGCATTTATAAATATATGTAAGTGTACGTATCTGTGCGTGCGTGAGTGTGAGTGCATGCGTACGTTCTTTCACTCACACACCCAATATATTTCCCTTTCCAAAAACGAATTACCAGCGACACGAACACCAGACACCAGACACCATAACTAAGACATTTTTGGACACCACCTGCGATTTCGTCTAACCGCGGAATACACGCATTCGGAGGCTAAACTACATACATCTATTTCCTAATCTATTGTTCAACGTAGCAACCGTCTTTTGTCATTATCTGTTATTATCACCTGCGACAGGGAATCATAACTGTTATTGCGGTGACAATTTGAGTTAATTCGTGCACTCGGACAATTTTGCTACGTCTGATCATTATTATTATCACAATTACTACTATCATCATCACCATCTTCATCAATACCACCATTCTCGTCATCCTTATGATTACCATCTTCATCATCACCACCACAATCACCATCATCACCACCATTATCACCACTATCGACTAAAGACAAAAAGGAAATCATCACTACGGAACCATCGGGAATTCATCACCGCGATGATATATCTCAGCGGATATATGATGAGTTGCATTGGGGATGGAATGATGAGAATTGGCTGGTGATGACACTGGTGATGAGGGTGGGGGTGATAAGGGGGGGGAGTTATAGTGATAGTTTCGATATCATAATTAGTAACGGATCCTACTACCTCTTCTGAAGTTACGACTACAATTACAGCTGTTACTGCTTTAACAACAAGAAGAACTAACTTCTACTACTACTGATAATAACAACAATCAAAACTTGCCCTTAGTAACAACACATATCAACTGATATAATCAAATAATCTCAAAATAGTAATTTGTAATAGCAGTCTTTCTTCAAACTGCTATTACAGCATGTACTGTAACTGTACTTGAAAGGTTACATAGGATAATAACATTGATTTCTTTGAATGGCATAGTCATCGTGGTGATTTTCGATTTGATAAGATTTCCCACAGTTCAAAATACATGTTATCGATCCTTGTATATACAATTTGACTCTCCATTAACTCTACATCCGTCAGTAATTAAGCCATAATCATTCGCGTTCGTTAGAGGTTAATGATTCACACGCAGTAATTACCTGTTACCTATTTAGGGTCCATTTTCGGTTTACATTTGAGACCATTTCTTGCCCCGAGGTTATAGACTACTCGGTCACATTCCCGAACAAAACTTCGACTTCCTTTGGTTGAATCATAAAATGTTCGCGGTTAAATCTCTGTCTTTTCTTTTTATGTTTGAGGAACGATTGTTGGACTTAAGAAGTGCATGTTGACTGTGCTTCGTTCTCTATGTGTTGTTTGTTTCTTAACGCATGCTAAGGAATTTAATTTGTTGTATTCTAGATATAGTTTACACTTAGGAAATTTGATCACGTGTAGTTCATTCACCTGTGGTAAACGTATGTGTGCAAGTTATCTCTTATTGTTTATTCTAGTGTTGTTTACATATGTGTGTGTGTAAGTGTACCACGTCTAGTTTAATCGTGTGTAATTTATATATATATGTAAGTTTACCACATGCAGTTAGATTGTGTTGTTTACATAAGCGTGTACATTTACAACGCACCATTAAATGACGCGTTGTTTACATATGTGTGTAAAAACAACCCTTTAAAAATGCAGTTTTTAAACATGTTACCATATGCCGAGTTGCACCTTTCCACGTCTTGCTATTGATGCAGTGGCGTTCTTTCAGTCCCTGTCTTTCTCGAGACAGGGAACTGGCCTCGGACCCTTGTTAGGACGGAGCCTGGAGCGTTCCTGTGCATATATAGGCTCAGGACTCGACGGCTCGTACATGCTAATACCAGGAGGACTCGAGAAGGAACGCGGAGGAGCAGTATGTGTTGGGGAAGGGGGGAGGAGGAGGAAAGGGGAGAGGAGGGAATAAAGGGAAGGGGAGGAGAGGAGTGAGAAGTGGAAGGGAAGAGGGGAGAGAAGAAGGATAAGAGGGAGGGAAGGTAGGGAAAGGAGGAAAGAAGATGGAAAAGAAGGGGAGGGAAGAAGTAAAGAAGATAATGAAGGCGCAAGAGAGAGAACAAAAAAAAAAAAAAAGAAGAGGAGAGGGGTAAGGAATGATAGGATAAGTGAAATGAAGGCGGGGGATGGGTAGAGAATAGAAAAGAATAGAGGAGGGGCGGAAGGGAAAAGGGAGAGTGTTATCACTCTTCCACTCTCGCCAAATAGTGATGTTTCAGCCAGACTGACCACAGGTTGGGAGGTTCAGACCATAAATTGAAGGTTCAGACCGACCCGGAGTCTCGATGTTGACCAGGGTGTGGGCTAACCTTGAGAACAACGAATTCGAAACGAGGAACCGAAAAAAAAGTACATTCTTGAAAAAATGAGAGACAGATCCCCCTCCCCCACCTCAAAAAAAAAGAAAAAAAAAAACTCCCAGAAAAACAAATACAGTAAGTAAAGGAAATAAAGTAAATATACACAACAATAACAAAACCATTCACAACTTTCTTTCTATGCATTTCTTCGTCTTACACCCATCTTAAAATTGATTTCCTTCCTTGCAAGGAACACAAGACCCACCCCTAAGACCTGGCGAAGGCAAAGGGGCCAAGATAGACAGGTATCACAAGAGGTGATCGGTCCCC
This sequence comes from Penaeus japonicus, assembly GCF_977035675.1. Lineage (NCBI taxonomy): Eukaryota > Metazoa > Arthropoda > Malacostraca > Decapoda > Penaeidae > Penaeus > Penaeus japonicus. The sequence continues at coordinate 28,485,020 of NW_028234428.1, forward strand.
CTTCTGCTGCTTTTAGTGGCCGTGGAAAACACAGGACCGAGAGAGAGCAAGGTTATAGGTTGACGTCATGCGGTGTGAATGTTCCTTCGAGATGGACAAGGAAAGAGAGAAAGAAAAGAAAAGGAGAAAAGAAGTGTGGAAATAATATCGTTTTGCTTATGGATGTTTTTCTTTTCTTTTTTCCTTTTTTTCTCTTTTTATTTTTCTTTTCTTTTCTTTTCTTCTCTTTTTTACCTTGTAGCGTTTTTCTTTCTCTATCTCTTTCTTTTTTCTCTCTTTTCTTTTCTTATCTCTTTGGATGTATTTCCTTCTGATTTTTTTTTCACTAAAACTATTTCCTTTCCGTATATTTCACGCATTATTAAAAAAAAAAAAAAATCAGAACATTATTAATCCTATTTTTTTATATCCTCCTCGAAATAATGCCAACACCTTCCAGCATCCCACTTGCAAAGCATCCCAGTAAGACCTTTATCCCTTATCCTCTCTCATCCCTTTCCTCTATCTTTTAACCCTCTCCTTGTACCCCCTATCCTCTGCCATCCCTTTCCTCTATCTTTTAACCCTCTCCTTGTACCCCCTATCCTCTTCCATCTCTTTCCTCTATCTTTTAACCCTCTCCTTGTACCCCCTATCCTCTCTCATCCCTTTCCTCTATCTTTTAACCCTCTCCTTGTATCCCTATCCTCTTTCATCTCTTTCCTCTATCTTTTAACCCTCTCCTTGTATCCCTATCCTCTTTCATCTCTTTCCTCTATTTTTTATCCCTCTCCTTGTATCTCCTATCCTCTGCCATCTCTCATATACCCCCTCCCCCCTTATTCTCTTTTTTTCTTCTGCTTTCTCGCTTATCGGAGACTGACATCTCTTACGCCACAGAGATCGATCGCTGCCTGTGACTATCTGGCGCCGAGATAAAGAGGGGGGCGGGAGGGGGGTGGGGGGCGAGGGAGAGTGGATGGAGGGGGTTGTAGGGAGAGAAAGGGGAGGGAGGGGGGAGGGGATGGAAGGGGAGAGAGAGAGGGAGGGAGGCAGGAAGGGAGGGTGGGAGGGTGGATGGGGGGAGGGAGGGAGGGAGAGTGGGATAGATAGATAGAGAGAGAGGAAAGAAAATGGAGAGAAAAAGGATGAGACAAAAAAAAAAAAAAAAAAAAAACACCAAAAGAAAAGCACAAAATAAATAAATAAATAAATATATAAATGAAACCAACCAAATTATCCGAGAGCATTCACTCCGTTAAGATAACACAAGATAAGCCAAACCATAAATCCAGGTGTTCCGTGATAACAGCCAATATCCTGAACTTATTAACTGTACTCAGCAGGGGTTCTCTTGTGCTTACATAAAATTACCATTACATTGTACAGCTGTGTAATAAGGCTACGTTTAAACGCCCTTGTTAGAATGATAATAAGGAAAATTTTACGAAATGAGAACTGAAGGAAAGCAGATGAGTGATGACTGTTAGCTTATAGTAACGTTACTGCAGTAAATCATTTTTGGAATGTTTTGTGTATATATATGTATGTATATATGTGTGTATATATATATACATATGTATATACATATGTATATACATATGTATATACATATGTATATATATGTATATCTATATCTATATACATCTATCTATCTATATATATACATATATATATATATACATATATATAGATACATACATATATATAAATATATATATATATATATATACATATATATAGATACATACATATATATAAATATATATATATATATATATACATATACATATATGTGTGTGTGTGTATATATATATATATATATATATATATATATATATATATATATATATATATATATATATATATATGCAAGATAAATACGAAGTTGGAGTAGTAAGTGAAAATCTATATCATAATTAACAACGAAAGTAATTAAATACATTGACGAATAAGTAAAACAAGCAAATAAATAAACAAAACAGCGAATGAGAAAGAAAGAGGAAAGAAGCGAATAAAGAAATTAAAAATCCTTTGTCCTGATTTGTCTGTCAATCCTGTGTAATAAATGCCCCTTCCCCTTCCCCCCTCCCCCTCCCCCTCTTCACGGATGAATTGAGAAAAACCTTTAAGGACTTATTATTAATATTGCCAATAACGAGGAAATGACGGAACGGTAATGAAGTTGTGTACAGTGCGAGTCACGCCCACCTCATCCCTCCTCCCTCCCCCCTCCCCCTCCTCCCACGATCTTTACAGTCACTCTACTCTCCTTCTCATCCTCCTCGCCCCCCTACACTGCCTCTTTCCTTTATATATGTATGTATGTATACATACATATGTATATATACACACACACATACATACATACACACACACACACACACACACACATATACATATATATATATATATATATATATATATATATATATATATATATATATATGTGTGTGTGTGTGTGTGTGTGTGTGTGTGTGTGTGTGTGCGTGTGTGTGTGTGTATGTATAAATTTAATATATATGTATATATATATAGTATATATATATATATATATATATATATATATATATATATATATGAATATTTATACATATGTATATGTATATATATATATATGTACACACAAATGAAAATAGGCAAAGAGCATTCCTAGAAGGCTAAAGGAAGAACCACTTGTTTGAGTCGTTATGCTTACATTAACACCACTCTTGGTCTTCTATTTTTTTTTTTCTTTTTTGCCTTTTTTCCCCTTTTATCGATACCCCGATACAGTTACGCTACTGTTAGTACCTCTAACCCCCCCCCTTCCCCCTTCCTATCGTTCCCTCTCCCGTCTCCCACCCCCCTCCCTTCCTCTCTCCTTCCCACACACATACACCTTTCTCCCCCTCCCCCCCCCCTTCATCCCCTACATAGCAATCAGTCAGCCACGACTCAAAACAACCTCCCCCGCCCCTCCCCCTAGCCTCTCCCTCTCGTCCCTACCCTTACCCCTACCCTTACCCCTACCCCTACCCCTACTCCTACCCCTACCCCTACCCCTACCCCTACCCCTACCCCTACCCTTACCCCTACCCCTACCCCTACTCCTACTCCTATCCCTACCCCTACCACTACCCCTACCCTTATCCCTACTGCTACTCTTACCCCTACCCTTAGTCCTACCCCTGCCCCTACCCCTGCTCCTCCCTGCCCCTGCCCCTCCCCTCCCTGCCCCTTCCTCCTCATTCTACCGCTCCCTTTTGTGAGGCGTGAGGTATTGTTCGCCTCACAATTGGCAGAGGTCAAGGTATAGCAAGAGCTGCTTGTAAACGGTGTGTGGTTCACAGGTGTTCTTTTCGCTACTCTGGGAACCGTGGACTTAGGGAGAAAGGGGGAGAGGAAAGAAGAAAGAGGGGGAGAGGGAGAAAGGGGGAGGGGAAAGAGGAAAGAGGGGGAGGGGGTGGAAGGGGGAAAGGAAAGAGGGGGAGAGGGAGGAAGGGGGAAAGGAAGAGGGGCGAGGGGGAGTGGGAGAAAGGGGTTAGCGGAAAGAGGAAAGAGGGGGAGTGGGAGAAAGGGGAAGAGGAAGGAGAGGGGAGGGAGGGGAAGAGGAGGGAAGGGAGAGGAGTTAAAGGAGAAGAAGGAGGGGAGAAGAGGGAGGTGGGGAAAGGGGAGGGAAGGTAGAGGGAGGGAAAGTAGGGGAAATAAGGGAAGGTAGAGGGAGGGAAAGTAGGGGAAATAAGGGAAGGGAGAGGAAGGACGGTTGAGGATGGAGGATAGACTAGAAAAAAGAAAAGGGGGGAGAAACGATTGGAAAGGGGAGAGAAAGAAGGAGAAGGAAAAGAAGGGCGAAATGACAGAAAGTGGGAAGAGAAGAGGAGAAAAGGAAAGGAATAGAGAAGGTAGAGGCGGAGGAAGAGGGGGAGAAGAAGAAGAAGAAGCAAAAAAAAAAAAAAAAAGAGGAGGATAAGGAAGAGGAGGAAGTAGAAAAAGAGGAGGAAGAGAAAAAGAAGGAAGACGAAGAAGAGTGAGAGGAAGAGAAAGAAGAAGAGATGGAAGAGAAGAAGGAGGAAAGCTAAAGCAGCCATGCATATAAGACCCCATTTACACGTGAAATTTCCTCCCTCCTCACCCCTGGGTACAACACGCTCTCTCACCATGAATGGTTGTCCTAGAATGGTTGTCCTAGGAGTAATTATACTAGTAATTAAGTGATGGCATCATATATGGGATAATTACGCTCTAAACTAGGATCTCGTGGCTATTAAGTATACTAAGAAGACTTTGAATACCACTGGATCCTATTGATGGTAATGTGATGGTACTTCCGGTTGAAGTGGTAATGGTAATGGTGGTGGTGGAGGTGAAGGTGGTGGTGGTGGTGGTGGTGGTGATGGTGATGATGATGATGATGGTGATGGTAATAGAGATGATGATGATGATCGTGATGATGATGGTGATAGAGATCATAATGGTGATGATGATGATGATGTGAAGATCATGGTGATGATGATGATGTGATGATAATAATAATACTAACAATAGTAATAACAATAATAATAATAAAAAATAATAATAATAATGATAATGACAAAAATAATAATAACAATAATGATTATAATAATAATAACAATAATGATAATAGCAATAAAAATCATAGCAACAACAATGAAACCGTATAATAAGAAGAAAAAGGAGAAGAAGAACAAAAAAAAAAAAAGAAAGACATCATTTTCCACCCAATCATCATTATCCACATCACGCACAACAACATGTTTTTTCCTCTTTCGAATCCACGCCCACCGAGGCTACATCCTTAACAGAATCCTTTGCTCTCTATTCCTATTACGAAATCCTCTTACCAACACGCTAAGGACTCGTTCGCCTTCTCCTTTTTTTTTTTTTTTTTTCTTCTTTTTTTTTTTTTTTTTTTTGGGTGTGGGGGGGGTTATTGCATGTTAAAAGGGTTGGATTGTTTGTTTTCTTAGGATTGTTGGTGTTTTAGTGTGTGTTTTGTTTTGTTTATTTTGTTATGTTGTTAACTCTACGTTTTCTGATGTCGTGTTTGAGTTTCGTGTCGTTTGGTTGTAAGAGAGAGAGAGGGAGAGATAGATAGATAGAAAGATAAAGGGCGAGAGAGAGAGAATGAGGGGATGATAGAATGGGAGGCAAGGAGGGAGGATGGGGGGAGGGAGGGAGATAGAAAGGGAGAGAGGGTGAGGGAGAGAGTGAGGCGGGTGAGATAATGGGAGGGAAGGAGGGAGGATGGGGGGAGGGAGGGAGATAGAAAGGGAGAGAGGGTGAGAGAGAGAGAGAGAGGGAGAGAGATGGAGAGAGATATAAAGAGAGAGAGAGAAAGAGATAAGGAGAGAGAGAGAGAGAGAGAGAGAAAGAGATAAGGAGAGAGAGAGACAGAGAGAGAGAGAGAGAGAGAGAGAGAGAGAAAGAGATAAGGAGAGAGAGAGAGAGAGAGAGAGAGAGAGAGAGAGAGAAAGAGAATAAAAAAAAAAATGGCATTGAGAAGCGAAATTACACGTAGATACAAAAACGACAACAAACTTTTACAGAACGCATCCCAGGTATGCAATATCACAATCACAAACTTAAAATACTGGAGTCTTCAAAATATAATTGAATCTCCTGGAGGAAATATAATTTTGTGAGACGAGTGTGTGTGTCGGGGGGGGGGGAGAGAGGGGGAGGGTAATGGCGACAAATTTTACCCTTGAGTGTTTTGAAATTTAACAGATTACTGCCTCATTTTGGATTCATGGAGGAAGCGAACTAAACACGAAACACGGTGTTACGCGAGAGTTCAGGCGGAAGGCGAATTGCAATAAGGCTAAATTGGACTCACGGGCGCAATTGCGAAGAAAAAAATAAGAGTCGATGGAAATTGGAGGAGAGGAAGATGAGCAGGACAGAAAGATTTTACTTTTTTTATGTTTGATGTTATGTTTGAGAGAGAGAGAGAGAGAAAGAGATAAGGAGAGAGAGAGAGAGAGAGAGAGAGAGAGAGAGAGAGAGAGAGAGAGAGAGAGAGAGAGAGAGAGAGAGAGAGAGAGAGAGAGAGAGAGAGAGATAAGAGAGAAAGAGAGAGAGAGAGAGAGAGAGAGAGAGAGAGAGAGAGAGAGAGAGAGAGAGAGAGAGAGAGAGAGAGAGAGAGAGAGAAATGGTAGAGAAATGAGAGAGCGATGCAAAATTTGTTAGAAAAAAGTCCAAGACCAAATAAGAAAAGATTTGGATAGATTAAAAATAGTAATAGGAATTCCATACTAAGCTGACAAAACCACACGATAAATACCAATTAGTGTCTCTCACTTTGACTATAAAGAGAAAAAGAAGAGAGAGAGAGAGAGAGAGAGAGAGAGAGAGAGAGAGAGAGAGAGAGAGAGAGAGAGAGAGAGAGAGAGAGAGAGAGAGAGAGAGAGAGAGGGAGAGAGTGGGAGAGAGAGAGAGAATTCGAAAGAATGTGTGTGTGTGTATGTTTGTGAGAGAGAGAGAGAGAGAGAGAGAATGCGAAAGAATGAGAGAGAGAGAGAGAGAGAGAGAGAGAGAAAGATAAAGAGAGAGTGAGATAAAGACAGACAGAGAGACAGAGAGAGAGAGTGAAAGTGAATCCACATGGAACTCGAAGAGACGAGAAAATGCGAAGAGGACAACCTTCCATAGCAGGAGAGTCTGCTATGAAAGAGAAAGGGAAAAGTCGTTTTTTTACTCCTCCGTCTTCCTTTCTCTTCCTGGGAGTCCAGTCACTCTTCGGCATCTTCCTCTTCTTCCTCTTCTCTCTCCTTCTCTAATATTATTATCATCATCCTTCTCTTAAAATCATTTCTCCTCCTCTCTCTACTAATTATCTTCTTCCTCTATTTTTATTTCCTTCTTTTCCTTTAATTATCATTATCACATATTCTTCTTTATTCATCATTATCATTATCGTCTTTCTTCTATCATCTTCTTGCTCCTCATTATCCCCCTCTTCCACCCACCCATCCTCCTCTCCCGACTTCTTCTCCCTCCTTTCTAAATACGGCAAAATCCACTAATGACATCCTCTTCCACCCCTAGCCCGCCCACACACACGCCCACGCCCTCACCTGTGGCAACCCCGCCTAGCTTCACACTGGTCCCGCCCACACGCCCCTGCCCACGACCTGCATGTAAACTGTGCTCTCTCTCTCTCTCTCTTCTCTTTCTATCTCTCTCTCTCTTTCTATCTCTTCTATCTCTTCTCTTCTCTCTCTCTCTCTCTCTCTCTCTCTCTCTCTCTCTCTCTCTCTCTCTCTCTCTCTCTCTCTCTCTCTCTCTCTCTCTCTCTCTCTCTAACCAGGATAAACTGTAACCTGTATGTAATGTGTGGGCAGTGTATATTATATCGTGTTGTTTGATGTTTAATATATGTTTAATCTATCACTGCATGTGAATTCCTGCGACAAATACCTAACGAAAAACGGATGTGTTATTAATACTTATCCTAGCATCTGTTTCTAGATTTACAGTGTACAGATATAAATACCGTGAAATACCGTGAAAATATAAGCCAGGGAATTCAATAAGAATAGTATTCCCACACCATCAACTCGCACTATTCCTCTCAACATCAAGCACTCGGAAAGCAATCTAGAAAACTAGCCTTCGCCCCCATGTACTTCGGACGCTACAGGCCGAAGGGAGTGGGCGAAATAATTCTCCTAGATTGCTAGCCCACCTGATGGCGTCAGTGTGTGTAGGATGTGGTTTGTGTGTGCGTGGGAGAGAGAAAGAGAGAGAGAGAAAAAAAAAAAACATACACGGGAGAAAACAAATTTAATTTTCGAACGACGCTGGGTTGGATTAGTACTTGTAGGGGTGTTGGAGTCTCCAGGGT
>NW_028234428.1:28510347-28515347 GCF_977035675.1 Penaeus japonicus
AACACGTGAAGCCAATTCACTTCACTTTTAAATCATCCATTAAGATCTACATTAAGAAAATATTAGATAGACATATAGACAGACATTCTCACCGATCTGGGAAAGGCCAAAAACAACCTCCCATCACCGACTCTCATCATTTGCATTATTAATCGACCGAAAGCATAAGTTGCAAGGAGTAAATCAATTGCACGGCAAGACGATGGTTTAGTCGTGGTGAGCGTGTGCGTGTTGTCGACCGCAACATCTGTACCGCAAAGAAACTCCGGAGAGGAACGCCTTCAAGAGAAAGAGGGGGAGGGGGGAGGGGGGTATATGTGTGTGTGCTATAGATAGGTAGTATTGGAGAGAGAGAGAGAGAGAGAGAGAGAGAGAGAGAGAGAGAGAGAGAGAGAGAGAGAGAGAGAGAGAGAGAGAATGATAGATAGATGGAGGGAGAGAGAAGTAAAGAGAGGCAGACAGGTAAACAGATAGACAGCTGGACGAAAAGAGAGAGAGAGAGTGAGAGAAAGAGAGAGAGAGATAGAGGAAGAGAGAGAGAGGGGGGGGGGGAGAGAAGGATAAATAGATGGAGAGAGAGAGAAGTAGAAAGAGGCAGACAAGTAAACAGATAGACAGCTGGACGAAAAGAGAGAGAGAAAAAACGAGAGAGAGAGAGTGAGAGAGAGAGAGAGAGAGAGAAAACGAGAGAGAGAGGGGGGTAGAAATAGAGAGAAAGAGATAGAAAGAAAAAGAGAGAGAGAGAGAGAAAGGGGAGAGAAGAAAAATAGAGAGAAAGAGAGAGAGAGAGAGACAGAGAATGACATTGATAATGATGATAGCACTAATAATAATGATAATATTTATCATGATAGTAATGCCACCAATAATAATAATAATAATAATAATAGTAAAAACAATATAAAAATATAATGATAATGATGATCATAAAAACAGTAATCATAATACTAATAATAACGATGAAAATAATGATCATAAAAATATCAATAATACGAACAAAACAAAAACAAAAAAGCTACACAAAATGACCAAAAACGAAAACCGAACCATCGCACAATCTCCCAGAAGTCTCGACGGAATGCGAGTTGCACCGCCTGTGTATCGTATTAGACAGAAAGTAAATCCCCGCGCCTTCTCTCGTGTGGTTAGTAAATGAGCTCAATTATGAGAGATCATTTGAATATGAATTTTTGGATAATGAGGTCTTAATGAGTGCCGGGTGATGTTGTGCACAATGCGGGAGGAAGAGAAATTTTTTTTTTGGGCGAGTCGTGTCTTGTGCACTGTGTAGGGCCCTCTCCCTCCCCCTCTCCCTCCTCCTCCTCCTCCTCTCTTCACCGTCTCTTTCTCTCACTTCTATGCTCGTGCTCTCTTTCTCTCTGTATTTGTTCTTTGTTTTTTCCTTCTCTATTTCTCTATTTTTCCATTCCGCATCTCATTTATATTTTTCTCCGTTCTCTTCCCCCTCTCTCTTCCTCTCTCTCTCTCTCCCCCTTCTCTCTCTCTCTCTCTTCCTCTCTCTCTCTCTCTCTCTTCCTCTCTCTCTCTCTCTCTCTTCCTCTCTCTCCCCCCTCCTCCTTCCTCCCTTCCCCTCATCCCTCTTCCAAAATCCCCTCACCCCCCCCCCCCCCTCCAAAAAAAAAAAAAAAATCACCCCCTTTTCTCCCCTTATTAAATTCTAACCAGGTCGCATGATTAAGCCTAAGGAAACGTCCCCCTCCCCTCCCCCCCCGTGTCCATTAATTAAATGCGGTTTTCATCTAACAGCAGGTTGATTTATGATCCACTTTCTACTCCATCATCGAGTGGATGAGATGTCTCTTGGGTTGATGGATGATGGGTGAGAGGGCGTCGGCCATTGGATGATTTCGATGTTGGGATGGTGGTTAGGGTAATGGTGGTTAGGATGATAATGGTAATGGTTGTTATGATGGTTATGGTATTGGTAGTTATGATGATAATGGTAATGGTTGTTACGATGGTTATGGTATTGGTAGTTAGGATGATAATGGTAATGGTGGTTAGAGTGATAATGGTAATGGTTGTTATGATGATTATGGTGTTGGTACTTATGATGATTATGGTAATGGTAGTTATGATGATTATGGCATTGGTAATTTTGATAATGTTAATGGTAATTAGGATGATAATGGTAATGTTAGTTATGATGATTATGGTGTTGGTAATTTTGGTGATAATGGTAATGGTAGTTATGATGATTATGGTGGTAATTAGGATGCTAATAGTAATGGTAATTATGATGATTATGGTGTTGGTAATTAGGATAATAATGGTAATGGTAATTAAGGTGATAATGTTAATGATAATTATGAAAATAATAATAATGATGTTACACTTTACAGCTGATCATCTCACGGTGATAATAATAGGTTCTACTCACACTGATGATAATACAACAGGTTATACTCACAGTGATAAAAATACAACATTTTTTCGCATTCAAGATTTAATGCCGCCATTTAAAAACACGAGTAAGTATTTGTTCACATAGTGATCCTCACTGACCAAAGCATTGAGCAAAATTAACAGAGGAAATTATAATAACAGTGATAATAATAATGATATGATAATGCAGATACAAAGTGCTTATCTGTCTCACATTTAAAAAAAATAACGATAAGAGAAAGTAAAAGAAAATAGTTGATGATAATAACAAACACGGTTAATTTGCATAAGGAAAATTATAGTGATAACATGAATAAAAAAAAAATAATAATAATAATTAAGATAATAATAGTAGTAATAATGATAATAGTAATAGTAATAATAATAATGAAGATGATAATAATAATAATAAGGATCATTATTATCATAATGATAATAACAGCAATAATAATGATGATAATAATAACAATAATAATAACGACAACAATGATAACGGTATCAATAATGATAATAATAATAATAATAACAGTAATAATAGTATAATAATAATAATAGGGATGGTAATAATAATAAAAGTACATAACATAATAATTGGCAGTGCTTGTTTACATCCTAGCTTCGACATATACATTACACACTGACTCCTTCACATCATTTTAACATCCCTTGACACATCATTCTTCTCTTGTTTCTTTATTATTCTGTTCTTTGCATTTTTAGCTCTCTACTTTCTTTCTTTCTTTCCTATCATTTTCCTATTTATTATTTTCCTCATCTTGTTTTTTTTTTCTTTTTCTTCTCATAATTCTTGTCTTCTCTTCCCTCTTCTTCCTTTTATTCTTTTCTCATCTTTCTTGCCTTACCCTCCTCCTCTTTTCGTTTTTATTTATTATCTTCTTCCCGTTTCTTCTTCTTCTTTTTTCTTCTATCTCTTTTCCTTCTACTTCTTATTCTCATTCTTCTTTTTATTATTCTACGTCTTCTTCATCATCCTTTTCTTCTCTTTCTCCTCCTCCTCCTCCTTCGTCTTCTTCGCCTTCAACTCTAATCTGCTTTCGCTTTCTGCTTCTTCAGGAGAATCGGCAAGGTCACGATGGCTATGGCGATGAGAATTCCAAGCAGGGTCGCAAGCAGGATCAGCAGAAGCAGGTAGACATCTGCGTTGCTCTGCTGAAGGAGGTATAGCGTGCTTGCAGGGGGCTTGTATCTGTTGGTGGGGGGGAGAGGGGGAGGGAGGGGGGGGGGGTAAGGTTATTCATCTGTTGTATATTGGTGTTGGTTTGGTTCTTTGTCTGCTTGTGTGTCTTTCTCTTTCTCTCGTTTTGTTTTTTCGCTTTCGCTTTTTCTCTCTTTCTCTTTCTCTTTCTCTTTCTCTTTCTCTTTCTCTCTCTCTCTCTCTCTCTCTCTCTGTATGTATTTAAATATGTTATTGTTTGTCTATATATCTATATATCCACTTATCACTGTATCTAACGTGTGTATCCATGTATGTATGTGTGTGTATATATATATATATATATATATCTATATCTATATCTATAATAAAAATATATATATATATATATATATATATATATATATATATATATATATATATTATATATATATATATAATATATATATATATATTATATATATAAATATATATATATGTATATATATACATATATATATATATATATATATATATATATATATATTCATATATATATGTATATATTTACACACACACACGCACACACGCACACGCACACACACACACACACACACACACACACACACACACACACACATATATATATATATATATGTATATATACACACACACATACATACAGACACACAAATATCCATCAATCCATCTCCCTCTATACACGCAATTACACGTTAACTTGCTCGCAGAGAGCGCGATCACCAACATCAACCACAGCAACACCACCAAAAACAACGAACACAACACCACCAACAACCCAAACAACACCACGAAAAAAAAAAAAAAAAAAAAAAAAAACAGCCGACACGAGCACCAAGAGCAACCCCCCCCCCCCACACCAAAAAAAGACCCTAACAGCAACCACACCACCACCAACAAACACCAACCACACAACCACACAACCACCACCCCCTACCCCCCATCCCCCTTACCTGAGGGAGCTAGGGCGCCTCAGGACCCGTTCCAGGGCGAAGAGGAGGCGGTCGGACGGCGAGAGGGACGAGTCATGCAGATCCTCCGCGATACTACGCCCACGCTCTCGGTAGCTGTGAGGGAGAGAGGGAGGGGAGGGAGAAAGGGAGGGGAGGGAGGGTTTGAGGGGGGGAGGGATTGGGGTAAGGGAGAGGGAGGGAAGGAGGGGGAGGGAGGGGGGGAGGGAGAGGGAGGGAGGGATGGAGGGAGGGAGGGAGGTAGGGTGGGAGGGAGAGGGAGGGTGGGTGGGAGGGTGGGAGTGAGGCAGGAAGGGAGGGAGAGAGAGAGAGAGAGGGAGGGAGAGGGGGGGATGGTGAAGGAGATAGGGGGAAGGAGAAGAGGAGGGGAGAGAGAGGGGGAGGCAGAGTGAGAGGAATGGAAAGAAATGAGGGAAAAGGAGTGGGAGAGC
>NW_028234428.1:28537847-28557847 GCF_977035675.1 Penaeus japonicus
ATCATTATATTGTCACCATCATTATCCTCATTACTACTATTAATATCACCATTACTGGCATGATCACCACTGCCATATAAGTATTATCATTAACACTATCTTCATCATTAACATTATCATTCTTATCATTTCTTTAGTTTTATGATAATAGTAATCATGATCATTTTCATTATCATTTCACGAATAAAGAATGGTATTAGGTTATCAAAGTAGAGCCTAGATTATACATAATCCTTTGAAAAAAAATCACTTATGCTGAAGAACAAAGTAATTTCGATAAAAAGGAATATTCATAATAGCCTTGAAATCAATCTAAATAATGAAAACTTAAGCATATTAACGCTAATCGCAATTTTTAATCGAAATGTGTTACAGGTAAAAGACAATAGGACAATAGGAATTAAGATTTTTCCCTTTTTTATATGTATAATCAGGCAAAATGAACTATACATATATATTCAAAATATTTTTTTAAATGTGTTAACACGTAAAGAAACATAAAAACAACAAAAGCGACAACAGGAATAAGATCCATCTCAAATCAAAATAAATTCTTTTCCTATTATCTAAACCAGTTTATCTAACCAACTTCACAGCAAATTCTAAATAAAATCTAACATATACTAACCTGTTCAGCCCCGCGAGCTTGAACTCCAGCGATGCACATGACCGCAAGGAGAGCGGCGTGACCTAATATCACCCACTCGCGCATATTTACACCTACTGGACAGCTTCCTAGATTAAGATGACCTGTTTCGAGAGGTCTGGTAGGTTCTAAGTTGACTTTCTCGGGTCAAGAGGCTTATTTTTCTGTCTTTATTTATCATGTATTATTATTTATTCATTTATCGTAAGTGTTTCGTGGTTCAGTTTTGTGGAGTTGTTGTTGTTGTTTTGTTACCAAGAGGGTTCTTTTCTTCTCCTTTTCTCTTTCTTTCTGTCGTTCTTTTGCTCTGAGTAGATTGGCCTTCAAGTGTAATGATTGCGTGACACGTCTGACGGCTGCCGAGTGAGGTACTACGAGCGTAATCTTAATCTTTTTTTTTCGTTCTTCTTCTTCTCCGGTCTTCGTTTTAAGTACCTTGAATCGTTGTCACTTGTTTATACACGGTTTAATAATAATGATGATAAAAGCACTGCACACTCCGTATGCCTTGACACCATATATGGAGAGAGAAGGATACACACACAAGCACACAGACACGTTCACGTCTAGCCTCCCCCCGTGACAGGCTGGCAGTGTCACCCTTCAGGATGCCACAAGCTGTGATGACCTGCCTCCACCCTTTCCCCCCTCTCCTCCTTCCCCCGTTACCCCCTCTCCCTCCTCCTTCGCCCATCACTCTCCCTCCCCTCATAACCTTTCCCCTCGTGTAGCCACTTCTCGTATTTTCTCCCCTCTGATTTTCCTTGCTACTTTGAAATACTTTCTTTTAATCATTTTTACAAGGAAAGAAAGGGCAGTTTAGGATTTTTGTATCGGGAATGCTTTGTTTTTTTTCTGCTGGAATAAGACTAATTACTTTAATCGTTAGTCCAAATTATTAAAATATTTAAAAAATGACGAAACGCACTGAAAAATACCTTCGCCATTGGGTAAGAGTAGCACTGCATCTGGAATTGACATCAGCCGGAGAAATTCTAGAAAAAGAACAACGAACAGAAAGCTTTCTAATTGATATTGTATTTTTAACGGTTGTATTATTGAAACAAATATGAAACATAACCTAGTAAATATTAATTTCAATATTTGAAGATGTCTCCGCCCGTCTATAGTAATTTATAATGATGACAACCATAGGTCTGCTATCAAACAAGTTTTATAATTATTAAATTTAGTTATACTAATCACACGATACCGAAGGGACAAAAACATACATATAACTAATAATTATCTTTAAATAAAGGGCCTTTGACAACTGAAAACGGGCAGCTGCGTCCTGCTGTAGTTGCCAAAGGTCGCTTTCTCCTTCATCAAATCAAAATCACACACGCACAATTTCTTAAGAAAAAAAATCTCCCAAAGACAATTCTATATGAAAAAAAAGAGAAAAAGGATTAACATATCATTACCAACAAGGAAAAGAGTAAGAAATAAAAAACTAGATCTTTAAAACACTATTCATAAAAGTGAGGGGAAATTTTGAAGAAAATGAGCGCGGGAAACAAGTCACAGCTTCCACGTCCTCAAAGAAAAGCCGCGGCGCGATATGTGTTGGTAGGTTTCGTTCACGCGTTCCTTTCGCTGTGTACGTGGAGAAATGTTTATGAAATAATGAGAAGGAGAGGGAGAGGGGAAGGAGGGAGAGAGAGAAGGGGGGAACTTGGGAAGAGGGAAGGAGGAAGAGAGGGAAGAGGGGAGAGGAGGAGAGGGGGAAAGGGAAGGAGGGGGAAGAGGGAGGGAGAGAGGAGAGAGAGGGAAAGGTGGGAGAAGGGAGAGGGAGAGAGAGGGAGGGAAGAGGGGGACTGATTGGAGAGAGAGGGAAAAAGAGGGGAGAAGAGAGAGAGAGAGAGAGGGAGAGGGAGAGAGAGAGAGAGAGAGAGAGGATAGAGGGAGAGAGAGGATAGAGGGAGAGAGAGGATAGAGGGAGAGAGAGGATAGAGGGAGAGAGAGAGAGAGAGAGAGAGAGAGAGAGAGAGAGAGAGAGAGAGAGACTTTTTTGACTTTGACGAGTTTATTGAGACAAGTGATTACGTACATTTCAAAAGGATGAGGTAACATAGGTTATCCTCACCCCAATCTTAGTCCCTCTTTGGGCTCAAATATATTTTACAAAACCTTACAGCTATGTCAACATGTTGAAATATATACAGAGCAAAAGACGGGTCAATCACAAGCATACACAATTAAATGTTTACATATCAGGAGAACGATATAACAGTATGGATTATCACCCTCAGCATGCAAAGTCCTCTCCTAAGGTTACATGATTACATACTTGAAATATGTGGCGCACATATATGTATGCTCCCGGAGGAAAGAATTTATCAGAAAGTCAAGAAGTATGTTTGTATTTAACAGGATGATGTATCATAAATGATATTCATTCACATCTCAATAAAATCCTACTTGGGCTATCGTAGTCTCGGCAGAAGGGAAGTCACAATCGGGTATACACTGTTGTCAACTACAATTATGTGGTCGATGCGAAGTGTTTGTACTTCTTTAAAATTTGTAATACCTGGCCATTTCTAAGCATCCATACAGCTTGTTCGGGGAGTCCAGCTATCTCTGAGTTTCTGTAAATCTGAAGCATGGGACACTGTAAGATATAGTGTACTAAGGTGTGTGACCTTGGTGACCTACACACCCTGCATTCTTTTTCCTGTTCACCTGTCGGGACACCTAACTCCCAGTAGTATTTATACCCTAACCTAATTCTCATGTGCACAGAGTCTTTCCACTTGCTCTTGCCCCTCCCATAAGCGAAGTCTGTGTTCATCGCTAGATGCATATAGTGTTGCAAGGTTTCGCTCGTCTCAATCAATTCGCCTTTCTTAATCTCATCATAGTCTAACTGCATCCTCTTGATATTGCTCCTTGCCTGCTTAAGAGTCCGAGCACTTTGTATGTCCACCTCACATTTTTTAGCTGCCTCCTTCGCTACCTCATCCACAGCCTCATTAAGGGTGATACCGACATGCGATGGGATCCAGACGAATGAGAAAGAGAATGAAAGAAAGAGGGAGGGAGAAAGAACGTTCGTCCGTTCGATGCAGTTTCCATGACGCAACTTGAGTGCGATAGACGTCATCCTCCGTCAACAAGAAACACATAAACGCTCATAGATATTCGAAATACTAAATGTATTCACTTACGAATGCAAAAATATCCAATCATACACACTAAACATGACAGGATATGTGTTTGATATACTTACAGCACACACAGACACACGCATATATATATATATATATATATATATATTATATATATATATATATATATATATATATATATATATATATATATATATATAAATACAGGCATATATATGTGTGTATACATATATATATATAATTATATATTTATGTACATATATATTATATATATATATATATATATATATATATATATTATATATATATATATTTATATATTTATATATATATATTTATATATATAAATAAATATATATATATATATATATATATATATATATATATGTATGTGTGTATATAAATAGATAGATAGATAGATATTGCATATTGTGTATATATGTAACTGTAATTGTAAGTGTAAATGTAACTGTAATTGTAAGTGTAAATGTAAGTGTAAATGTAAGTGTAAATGTCAATGTAAATGTCAGTGTAAATGTAAGTATAAATGTAAGTGTAAATGTCAATGTAAATGTAAGTGTAAATGTAAGTGTAAATGTAAGTGTAAATGTCAATGTAAATGTCAGTGTAAATGTAAGTATAAATGTAAATGTAAATGTAAATGAATATGAATATATATATATATATATATATATATATATATATATATATATATATACTGTATATGTGTGTGTGTGTGTGTGTGTGTGTTCGCACAGGCACACACGCGCACACACGCACGCCCACACCCATACATAACATCCATATATTCATACATGCCATTTACCTCGATCGTGTTGCCGAATCCCAAAGCAAAGTCTCACCATCCTACAGTCTCCTGAGCAAGCAGAGGCCAAGCCTCAGGAACCGGCCTTGACCTCAGTGTATCACGTTACTCCTCCGCTCTGTGGCTACTCACTTTCTTGATGGATTTCGATTTGCTCATGCGATTATTCTCGTCTTGTGGTGGTTGTGAGCATAACAAGGAATTACTCTTGTTGTTTTTAATTCATGTATAACAAAAAAAAAGTTAATGTATGACAACTTCAACCAATTTGTCCATATCATTTTTTTTCTTTCTTTTCTCCAGATCCAAATGGTGTTTCATAGGTGATCAAAACAAGGTGAAAAAGGTTGTAAGTTTAATATACAAGGAAATTTTGAAACGGACTTAAGATTACGTAGGCTCATGCACCCTAAACCATACCATACATCTGTTGCACCATATGCAATGAAAATGATGATCCAAACTCTAGGATATATATATGGTTAAACCAGCCTTAATATAAACAGATGCTTACAACCTGTTTACAGTGGTAAACTATGTACAAGATTACATACATAAGGCATAATCAATACATATAATGGCCTGTATATTTTTTTTATACAGTTTTCCTGATACAAACTTATCATTACTGGAAATTCATCTTTGCACATGATTCATGACTAACTTTGTTAAATTATTCCACAGGTATATTATTTACTTTCGTAAAAAAAAAAAAAAAATCATTACACAGATATAATATCAATCATTCCTATATATATAAAAAAAAAAACGGGAACTGACTAGTACAGCAATCTTAAAAGGCTGAAGTTAGTAACCCATCGGTAGTATCAATACATTAAGCTATCACTCTATAAAAAAAAAAATAATAATAATGATAATAACAATAAAAAAAAGATGCAAAATACATCTATCCTATTGCATGATCTTTACGATATAGGGTACTTGGGCACTCGGAAAGGAAGAGAACGGCAGAACAAAAGAAAGAAAAGAAATGTAGAGAAATCATTCTTAAGTAGAAATGAAAGATATTGTATTGTCTGTCGGTTAATCTATATATGAATATATATGCAAATAAAATTGAATACAAAAGCAAACACACAAACAAAAAATTGGCAACAGTAACCAAAGATGTAACAATATTCATCATTATCTCATCACTTGTGGCATTCTTCCATATCTGTTCAGATTCCCTCCCAGAAAATGCCAACATTTGCATTGGCGCTACCATCTTATATATATATATTATTTTCATAACCATTCACATTGCTTTCTTATTTTTGCTCCTAATTTTCACCAGACTTCCAAAATAACTTTTTTCATATTACAAATATATGATTGTAATGTTATGATCTAATACATGCACATGATTGATGCTAAATACTGTATACATCATGATTTTTTTTCTCTCTCAATCTCTCTCTCATTTATTCGCAAAGAAACCACTCTTTGATTCATTCTCCTGTTATATGCACATCAACAAAAAGCTTTAGGTTGGATAAAATTTCAACTTTGTCTTATCTTTTTAGATTAATAATGACATAAATGTAGAGGGAATATTTCTAGCAGGATGTAGAAAATATTATTTTTTTCTCATTGCTATTTTTTTCTAGTATGGGGGCTTATTCTCTCTACTCCACATAACCAATTGGTTACACCTTGTAAACGGATATCTAGTGCGCAACTATAGAACTGATTAAGGAACAAGCATACCTCAGTTTTAAACAGAAGAACCTTAGTCTAAATCTACATTGTTTTTTTAATTGTTTTTTTTATTTTTATTTTTTGTATCTTTTGTGCACTTTAAAATGTTATCACATCTTTCCCTATTGAAGCAAGATGTATCTGATTGGGATAATCTGCCACATTCATGTTATGTGGTGATATGTATACAAGAAAAAAAGGGAGGGGGTTGGTTATTTTCTTCTTCTTTTTTTTTTTTACATCAATTTACAGCATGACTTTCAGGAACTATGATGTAACACAATTTTAAAAAAGGAAGAAAAAAGAAAAAAAGAAAAAAAAAAAAAAAACATCAGAAAAATAATGAACAGACAAATCACTGGATTCCTCTTCAAAACATAGCATAGGTAATACTGTCAGTGTCGTACCTTAGCCAAGACATATACACAGACACGAAACACTTGGGAGGCCGAACTCCCTCTCCACAATCGGGACAATCACGACCTGCCTCCCCATTATCATATTACTCCTCCTCTTCTTCATCACTTCCAAACCACAACGACCAGTAAGGGTCTCGTTCTTGCCCGTGGCATCGTCTTCTTTGTTCTCCTCCTCTTCTTCCTTCTCCACGACTTCCCCTCGTCTCCATCCGGTGTAAATGTCCTCCTCTTGCTCCTCCTCCTCCTCCTCCTCGTCCTTGGATATCCCAGTCTCGCAGCGTTGCTTCCATCTCCGTCTCTCGCTTCCTTGGTGGCAGAAGGTCCCACTGTCGTCCTCTCACATCAGGGGCTCCACGTAGTTGCCCGGGAAGAGCCCAGTGACCCCATTCATGACTCCCTCCCACCAGCCATCGTCGTTCTTCTTGATGACGTAGATGACTGCGTTCTCGGAGAAGCTCAGCTCGTCCTCCTTGTCGGCTGAATAGTCATACACTGCAATGACTGCGGGGGTGGGGGAGTGTGGTGTAGCGGAGGAAGGCGACGATCAAGAGGGAGAGGGAGGGAAGGAAAGAAAAAGAAAAAGAAAAAGAAAAAGAGAGAGAGAGAGAAAGGGAGGGGGAGAGGGAGAGGAAGGGGAAGGAAGCAGAGGAAGAGGAAGAGGAAGAGGAAGAGGGAGAGAGAGAGTAGTGGAGTTGGGGGGTGGGAGAAAGTGAGAAAGAGAAAGAGAGAATACAAAAATACATTAGTCACTGTTTTCCTTTTCTTTTTTTCTTAAAGGCTATAATATGAGCTCATGGAGAGCAGAGTCTCAAGGCAAACTCTGTGCAATACGATGTGATATGAGCCTTTTGTTACAAACATACAGAGATACATGAATGTACAGTAGATACACATGGAGAAAGTCAAAGATGTACAAAACTAATTTAAGTGTAAGAGTTATGGAAAAGTGTCTGCTGTTTGTATGTGTGTGAGTATGAATGTGAGTTAGTGTGTGTGTGTGTGTGTGTATGTGTGTTTTGTGTGTATGTGCATGTAAGTCAAGTATTTCAATCAATACTTACAATAGATATGAATATAAAAACAGCAATAAACTAAAGTAATCATAAATTAGACATTTTAAAAAAGAGCAGGTGCTAGGGGTTATTCAAAGAATGGTACTTGAATAACTTTACTGATATCAAATTAAAGCATAGGGATAAGAAAAATATTCAGTGTGCAGCATTAACAATAATAATAATAATAATAATAATAACAAATTAATAAATTTAACCACAGGCATCAATCTTATCCTTACACAGGTGAAAAAAGGAAAATGACTTAATCATCACTTAAATGACTTTGAAATATTTCCTGTTTTCTGAATAAACTTTTGTGAAATAATACAGGGTGATTTTTAAGAGTAGAAATTAAAGAGGCATATGCAACCCAGTGCTGCAAATTATTAAAAATAAAACACATACATAAGCATGTATGTATATGCATGTGTGTTTCGTTTCATTTCATGCTGAAAGCCTTAAAATCATTTGAATGTTCCTTACAAAGACCATGCATTACTGCTTTCATTTTCTGTGTCTATGTTCACTTTTATTTACTTTATATGTACCAAATGCAAAATGTTTTGATAATGTTCTTCATTATTTCTAATTTTCAATGCACCTCTGACTAATATAAATCACCTTATATTCTCAACGAAAAATAACAAAATCCATTAAAAAAGAACAAATGAAAAGATAACCAAAGCCACCCATACTCTGACTAGGCTATTTATCCACAATGGTGAAATCGTTGGATGATGACAATGGAATTAATCTATCTCTATTTTCTTCAACAATGATACACTCACAGGTTGATACGATTCATGAACGATCCCCACTGTAAGTACTTGCAGAGGAGAGACAGTCATACCGTCATAAAAGATCCTTTTTATCAATAATAAAATTTTCACAGGTTATTTAATTTTGGGGCTGTGTTATATACTTGCCCCTAATTGTACCTGTACAGGTCATAGTTCTAAAGTTCCATGCAGCCTCTGGTATTACATAAATCGAGACTTAAAATACAGTTTGGAAAGGGGATCTGCCAGAGCAATACATCTCTTTCCCTTTTTATCTTTCTTTCTCTTTTCTCTTTCCTCTTCCCTCCTCCTCCTCCTCCTCCCCTTCCTTCTTTAAAAAAAAACAGCAAAACTTTATGGATATGACTTGGGAGATTATCGTCTGCAGAAAACAATCGTGCACAGGAGTGTTTATACAGGGATGATTCGAATAACACACTGGAGAGTGAACAACCCATTTTGGGACACTGCACCTTGACTCTGCCGTTCCCGAAACCTCAGGAGTACTCAGTGATCTGCCTATGTTGAAGGGATGGATATGTGGTCATCACTCATCCTACATACTTGTGAATTCCTAGCCTATATTCTTGTCAAGGATGATATGTGTGTATGTCCTTATATTCACCATCAAGTTCAAAAACTGCATATCAGGCAAGATCATGAACTAGGTATAAGGTAAAAATGTTGTAGTTCCTGCAAGCAACTGTCATTCAAACTAGTGTGTGTGTATGGGTTCTATAATATCATAAACATTCTCTCCAACAACTTCAAAAACCATTTCTCAAGATTCAATTTACAAAACTGAATTACATGAATCAAAATACTTAAATGTGATAAACGTTTTTTCTTATCTCTTAAACAACCAAAACTGAGTACAAAAAAAAATTATTTCATATATAATACTCAAATATACACATACATTATGACCTAAAAAGCTACAAGAATAATGATGACCGCTAACCCAATGATGCTGAGTGTATGTATACATACACTGACCGCCACAGTTTTATTAATTATATATTGTCTTGAAAATAGATAGTTCCTCAAGCAATTAATCGCCAAGGAGTCAATAGCTAGGCACAACTGACTGCACCTGTCTATCCCATTCCTTGAATATTTGTGAAAAAAGTCTTGCTTTCATATCTTAGTTGCTAACACTATAATGAAAAAAGTAATGATAACAATAATATTCATAATCATAATCATAATCATTATCATAAACATAATAATAATAATAGTAACATAGATATCAGAAGCAATAAAAGTAATAAAATACATTTTTTATTTTTTAAAGAAATGAGGTAAAAAAGGTGAGGTCAGGTAGGTAGGCCTAGTAAGTGACTCATTGGTGACATGGCACTTGCACAGCAATCTATAGGTACAAAATATTTACAATACAAAATAGTCGACTGTGCACATTCTTGGCGTCGGTGAATTAAGTCAGTTACAAGTACTCTGGTCAGTCTATTAATTTCTTCTGTTATCACAGGTAATTTAAAATCACAACAACTGTCAGTTTATTGACAGTTGACAGTTTTTGTTCATTTACTATTTCAGCCCATGTTTCACAGTATAAAAAAAAATAAGAGAAAATAAAATGAAATATAGAAAAGATTATAAATATATAATAATAGTCTCGACCCCAAAAAGGACATACACGCTAAATGTGGGGCAACCTGTACCATTATTCCAAAAGAACCAAGATAATGATTCTAATCCTCTTGACCTATAGATTTCAAAATAAACATTTTTTTTTATTTTTTTGTGCGGACTGAATTTGAGTAGAAATATGATTGACTGGAACACTTCTGTGGCAAATCATAAAACGGCATGTCCTTTAGGGGGTTAAACAAACACTTCAATCCTAGAAACAAAATGATGATGACAATAATAATAATGATAATGATTACATAGACAATAAAAATAATGATAATAATGATCATGATGATAATATGGATAATAAAAAATAAAAAATAAAATGATAATGATAATATAGATTATAACAATAATGCTAATAATAATAATAATAATAATAATAATAATAATAAAATAATAATAATGATAAAATAAAAGCAACAATATAATTCAAGAAATACAGCCAAAGCTACATGCTGGCTCATTTCTTGTGCACTGGGTAGGATGTGCCACAAAATTCCACTGAAGAAAGCAGGGCTTCACTTCAACGACAAAAGAAAGCCGCGAGTGTTCCTCTCAACGTAAGCATAAAACATTCGTTCACAAATCATATTCATAAACATCAGCCAAAAAACACAAGATTTTTTTGGGTAACTTATGTGAATGTATATTTATTTTCTTATTCATCTATTTATCTATCAATTTTTATCTATTATTTTTTACCTTTCTCCAAGTAGTGGGGGGGCACCGCTGGGGGGTTAGGGCCTGGGACACGGTGAGGGGCTGGGTCGTCATTCATGGCTATAACGAACCAAAGGGAAGGGGGGAAAAAGGTTTCTTTTAATAACACACACCTACGACAGTTAACATGTCTATGCAGCTATGTCCTTTTTTTTTTTCTTTTCTTTTTAACTACATTTCTTCTGATAATATATATATATATATATATATATATATATATATATATATATATATATATATATATATATATATATATATATATATATAAAAGGCATAGCTGCATACTTACAAAGACTCCCTTTCTCCATTCTGTTTCCTTCCATCCTCTCCCCTTGTCAATACTACTCCTTTTTACTTTTATGGCCTCATATTTCATATACACACATTATCACTCCCACTCCCACTCCCACTCACTCACTAACACACACACACAGACACACACACACACACACACACACACACACACACACACACACACACACACACACACACACACACACACACACACACACACACACACACACACATACACACACTCACACACACACACACATACACACTAACAATCACTCACTCACTCAATTACACTCACTCACACACTCACTAACTCACTCACTAACAATCACTCACTCACACACCCATTATCACTCACTCACTCACTCATTCACTCTCCCAAACCCACATCCTCCCTTTCTCCCTCTCTCCTTCTCACCCTCATCTTCCTCCCTCCCTCCCTCTCTCTCCCATCACTCCAAAACAATAGAAGGAAAAACAATTAACAAATGAAAAAAACAAAATTCGATGGCACTGACCTTTCTCCATGAAGTGTGGGGGCACAGCCGGGGGGATGTCAGTGTCGCTGGGGGGTGGTGGGGGCAGTGGGGGAGACGAGGCCCCTGAGGAACGGCTGTTGTACTCCTGCTCGCTCACAACCCCAGAGGAGGCTGGTGACGGGGGGGCTGGGGTGGGGGGGAGGCGGAGCAGCAAGCATTAGTTTTAGAATTGTTTCCTTTAGCTATATTGTTTTCATTTCCTTTTATTATCATTATGATTATATACATTTTTTTTTTTTTTGTTCTGAAATTTGCAGCACTGTATAACATCTATTTTCTTCTTTTTTTTCTTTTTAAATGTAAACTGAATCTAGTGATAATGAAAATATACATTATTATTATATGAAAAGAATATTATCAATACATGACCTGTATATGTGATATGTATACAAATAATATATTGGTCTGTGTATGTATGTGTGCGTGTGCATACGTATATACGTGTGTGTGTGTGTGTGTGTGTGTGTGTGTGTGTGTGTGTGTGTGTGTGTGTGTGTGTGTGTGTGTGTGTGTGTGTGTGTGTGTGTGTGTGTGTGTGTGTGTGTGTGTGTGTGTGTGTGTGTGTGTGTGTGTGTGTGTGTGTGTGTGTGTGTGTGTGTGTGTGTGTGTGTGTGTGTGTGTGTGTGTGTGTGTGTGTGTGTGTGTGTGTGTGTGTGTGTGTGTGTGTGTGTGTGTGTGTGTGTGTGTGTGTGTGTGTGTGTGTGTGTGTGTGTGTGTGTGTGTGCATGTGCATGTGTGTGTGTGTGTGTGCGTGTGCATACATGTATATGTGTGTGTGCATGTGTGTGTGTGTGTGTGTGTGTGTGTGTGTGTGTGTGTGTGTGTGTGTGTGTGTGTGTGTGTGTGTGTGTGTGTGTGTGTGTGTGTGTGTGTGTGTGTGTGTGTGTGTGTGTGTGTGTGTGTGTGTGTGTGTGTGTGTGTGTGTGTGTGTGTGTGCGTGTGTGTGTGCACGCGCGTACATGTGTGTTCATGTGTATGTGCACGTGTGTATGCACTGAGTATGAATATGTGTATATGTTTATCTAAATGTAAATGAGTATATTTACATCTGCATACAGTAAGTGTTTATGTGACCATATGGATATGTGTGTATAAGGTCTGTATAATATATCTGAATTAAAATTTTGCTATCTAAAGTACAACTGCAGTTAGACTTTGGCATACATTATTAACCATAACAAACAAGAAGGTAGAGAAATGTTCACAGTATTTAAAATTAATTGAGATTATTATAATCAAAGTTAAAATGATAAAAATATTGTCAATAATGATGATAAATTTGGGTTTATATGCTTCTTTCTAAAACATTTATCACAAAAGAATTATCAATCTGCATATCTAAAAAATACAGACAACAGTGCACATTCTTTTTTAAAAATACAGTAATTAAAAAAATATATATACACATTAAAGAAAAAGAAATGATAAAAGAAAATAAAAGTACATTAAGATGCACAAAAGAAATAATAGAATAATCTTTACAAAAAAGGTATTACAGTGAGCATGGTACTTTATAATCAGCTCTTCAAACTTCAATCTAACAACCAAAGTCAAAGTCAAAGTCAAAATGCACAAAGCAACTATAGCACACAAAGGAAATCTTCCTTCTAGTTTTATCTATAAAGTGTATTATAATCTATTAGGAATTAGGTATATTACAGCTGCATTTTAATATCATACACAAATCAGGATCAAGGATTTAGTTACAGACTGGAGGTGAAATGCTTGGAAGGGGCCGCTAAAGGAAATTATAAATGACTATATTCTATGGATACAGCAAATCATAATTACTAAAAGCAGGAGGAAGATTCTGAGGTACGATACGCTCTTACAAGTTCCAAATTTGAAAACACAGGAAAATAACAAGTTGCAAAATCAAGAGCCTAGTTTCTGGTTTCTCAACTGCATTGCTGTGTTTATGAATTAATTTCCAACTTTTAATCTGGGCAGTAGAAAAAATTTCTTGGTCAGTAATGAAGTAAAGAAAAATGAAGTAAATAATTATGAAACTTTCACTAACAAATCAATCAATCAAAGAGAAAAAGAGATATAGAACATAAATGTGCCTGAAAATAAGAACTCCAAATTATCAAGAATCTAAATAATTGTTTATGCATATCTCATAATACACATATTTTTGGTGATAGAAAGAAAATCTTTGAAAACATAGACTAAAGACTGGTGCAATTCATGCACAAGATATATAACCATGTATATATTTTTTCCTAGTGCATGACCAGTTAAACCAATATAAATACGTGTATATTTTGAAGGTGCTTTGTCTGACAATGCCACTGTACAAAATCTATGTCAGAAAATGCTATCTATCTAAACACTATCTGCAACTCTGGTGAAAAAAAATAAAATAAATATATAAATAAATACATCAATAAAACAGAATATAATTGCAAACACTAAACACCTTTAACTATTCATGCACAAGAAAGACAGACTCCAGTCTAGACGTTTCAACTGTACATCAGAGTTAGGCATCCAGTACTTTAAAAGGGGCCATTCCATTATCAACCTGTGCTACAAGGTTCTCAATACAAGTATTTTGCTTTTAGTACACACTACTACCACACACTGTAAACACAAGACCATGCATTCTAAGGGGGGCACACTTAAAACAAGAAAATTAGAAGCCTTTTTTTCTTTTTCCTTTTCTTTTTTTTTTTTTTAATTGGTTGGCATCCTCTTGCTGTTGTTATTAAGATTAAGATTACAGTTCTAGTCACCTAAGACTGCCTCGTTGCTCTTGTTCGAGAGGCTCTTGTTAGTCAGGTTCTTTGGTAAGGTCATGGCAGGTCGGATCAGAGTGGGGTAGCCTTGGTGAGCGTGCGGGGAAATGGAGTATAAATATCTTTTATATTACTTTTTTTTTCCATTCTCTCTCTCTCTGTTTCTCTCTCTCTCTCTCTCTCTCTCTCTCTCTCTCTCTCTCTCTCTCTCTCTCTCTCTCTCTCTCTCTCTCTCTCTCTCTCTCTCTCTCTCTCTCTCACACTTTCTCTCTCTCTCTCAAAAAAGTAATAGTAATAATAATAACTAAAGGAAAGTTATCTATGTCTATATATAAATATAAATATACTATATATATATATATATATATATATATATATATATATATATATATATATATATATATATATATATATATATATATATATATATATATATATATATACACATAAAAATTTATATAGAAATAAATCTATCATCTACACTCACCATGTCTCCTCATAAGGTCATCTCTTCTGAGGCTACAAACTATGCATGTTGATGTGACCCCCACAAGACCAAAAAAAATTCAATGAACCAATGTCAATT
Organism: Penaeus japonicus; assembly: GCF_977035675.1. NCBI lineage: Eukaryota > Metazoa > Arthropoda > Malacostraca > Decapoda > Penaeidae > Penaeus > Penaeus japonicus. The sequence continues at coordinate 28,552,944 of NW_028234428.1, forward strand.
AATATGTCAGAGTTATTCTGCTTTGGGGATAAATTATAATCTAATTCTTGCAATACTGTACTATATATCATGCACTGAATTGTCTCTCACTCACAAACCTGGATTTTTTTCCCTTCTCTAATCACGTATACAACATGCTAGATTAGTACACACTTTTTTTTTTGGTGAAAGGAAAAAAAAAAAAAAAAAAAAATCTGAGAGCTAATGGAATAAGGTCATAAATACCTGTATTTGTATATATGTATATATGTATGTGTATATCTATCTATCTATCTATCAGTGTGTGTATATATATATATATATATATATATATATATATATATATATATATATATATATATATATATATACATATACGCAGGTGTATATAAATATTTTACCCCTTCCCATCTCATGGAACTGCTATCTACAGCTAATACCTATCATAACAAAAAAATAAAAAAATAAAAAAAAAGCTTCATGAAAAAAAACTCTTCTTATATATTAAGAATACTTAGAACTTGCTGAATATGAACCAGTACTTCAGCTTATTAGTAGTTTCAATGAACTATATTCATTGTTTTAGACTTTATATAAGGTTATTCAATAAACATTTCAAGTGTTAAATCTGATGGTAATTGGGATAACTAAGAATATGAGCGCTGTCACAGAGCTTATTCGAAAACCTGGAAGGGATTGGCGTCCCAAAAAAAGCCGTATGGAAATGAGGATAAACATCACGAGTTAGGAAGCCATCCACTCGTCTATCCTGTTATCAAAGTCAGTGGAAGAGCACAGCATAGCATTACTCACATATACAGTATGGCTGGATACATGGCAGATTAGCATAGATCCCTAAAGCACAAAGGATATCACATGTATGTATCAACAAGTAAAATAAATAAACATCTTAAGAAAAACTTTAATTAGATCATGTGAAGCAAAGTGTGGAAGACATATATATGAAAGAATCATTGTACATGATGCAGTGAATTCCACTTTTAAAGAATTTTCAACAACTGACTATATCCTATAGTAAAGAGACATAACAAAATACTTTATACCACTCAGCAACTGTCAGCCTTTTACATGTATATATCCATATCAACACTTAAGAGTGACTGGTCATAGCAACACCATGAGCTCTTGAACCATAATGACATCTGCAAAGAATACTGTAGTAACACCTTAAGCAATTAATTTTACCCACATAACCATCATGCACAGATTGCAATTATGCACAAAAAATACATCCACACCTAGAACAGGTCATCTAGAAAGCATGTGCACAAAAACAGACATAAATAAATTGTCATTACTGCTCCTCTATCGGTCTCTGTGGATGACACTTGAATAGATATAACATACCAACCACACAAAAACAAAATGCATTATGCTCAATTCCCTCTCCCTTACATTCTTTGTTAATCTTTCACATATTTCGCTTACTCTTATATTCACTTCTTTCTTATTAACCTATTCGCGCCGGATGACATGCTGACACGTTTCGTGGTTTTTGGGTCAGACGCCAGCGATGAGATATTTGGTCAAGGCTGGCACTCGGGGTGAGTGAGTAGTCAGCCCAGGCTCGTGGCTAGTGCGCCCGAGAATCCCGAGGCATTAGGCTTATGCGTTCGAAAAACCCAGCATTCTGACCATTCAGAGCCAGAATCGCCCCAGCGTGAATGGGTTAAGGAGAAAAAAGTACACAAACTGAACCAGACTTAGACACATCAACAGTTATCTAGTATTCTGTCATTCTTTCTAAATATAGATGTGTGCACTCACACATACAAACACACACACACACACAAAAGTATGGCTCAGCAAAAGAATTGCAGACATCTATGACACAAATATGTACAGACTGACACACAGACACACACAAACACACATCTTTTCTGGACTTCTCCTTCAAGATACCCCCACATGACTCAACAAAGTAAGGCAACTTACGTGGCATGCCCATCGGGTGGGCTGCATACTGTGGCTGCTCCATATGTGGTGGGGGCGGGGGTGGAGTGTAGGAGCCCTGGGGTACTCCATGGGCCATGGGGTGCACCATGCCCACTTGAGGAGGGGGTGCTACTCCCCCATTGTGATTCATGGGGGCTACGTGCGCAGCCGACTGATGCGGCAAGGTGCTATAACCACTTGAGCGTTCGTTGCGTCGTGGATGGCCAATGGGGTAATTGGGAGCATAGTTGCTGGGTACCTGCAGGGCATTTGAATTTGCAAGTTAGCAATTCTACATTTTCTATATTCTATGACACTATAATTTTTGTATTTTAAGTGGTCAGCTAATCCTGGGCCAAATCTAGTTCATATGACAAAAGTAAACATATAGATTCAGCTTTAAAATTATGAGAAAACTGTGCATTTCCAACTTTAAAATAATGAAAAAATAACATGAAATCATGCTCCAGCTCACTCACTCTCCCTCTCACAACAGCGGCACACACAATATATGTGACAACACTAAAGCTTCTAAACCCGAACACCATCAATGCATCTCAAACCAAGGATACCAACCTGAGGAGGAGCCACAGCTGGGGGAGTGCGATATTCCCGTGATCCCCGCGAGAGGCTGCTCACAGACCTGTTGGCCTGGGGTGGTGTCGGTGGTTTGGTGGTGGGGGCAGGTCCAGCTGAGGTAGGGGGCTGGTGGACTGGAGGGGGCATACCCACACTGCTGGCTGAACGTCTGGACCGTGGGGTGCTGCTGGATGATGAGCGTATGCCATGCCCTACATCGTCCAAGCCTATGGGGGGGGAGGGGGTGTAATATTCAATAAAAATCTATTTTGTAAAAACAATTATAATAAGGATAATAATAAAAATAAACAATAAAAAAAAAAAAAATGATAACAATCATAACAAGAAATAAAAAACAAGAGAAAAAAAGAAGGTAGAATGCCTATTAGGATGTGTAATGAGGGAAGTTTTCATTAGAGGAGAAATCCTGAGGTAAAGTTCTATATATATACAAATAGGTATATATGTGATAGAAAAATATGTACCATATTGTGGACATTAAGTAGCAGTGGTTGTGGGAATTTGGGCGGACATATCTGGCCAAAGAGCAAGGTGGGGGGAAGCTGAGGAGTTCCTTACAAAAGGTTGCAGAATACCACTGGATATTATTGGATATTAGAGCAGAGAGTCCATTCAAATTATATCTGTCTTTAAATATTGCTGCTGATTTTCTACAGCTGATACTCAATCAAAGTGACACACCTAGTTTCAATATAGAATAAGAATAAGGAAACTTGATGGGGATGCCTGGTATAATAGGGATGAAATCCTAAGTCAAACAAAAACTTGCACAGCCAATCACAACACTACTCACATCCGAAGTCGATGGGTTTCCTCACGTATTTGATCGGCTTCTCTGTGTTGGCCGGAGCTAGTATCTTGTATTGCCTGGCAGTCGTCTTGTTGGTTGTGAGGACGCCAATTTCCCTCCGGGCTACTTTCTCCTTGTGAACCATCACCATCTGGAAGAACAAGAGGTCATACACAGGTTGCTGATTGACCTTAGATTAGTGTTCAATATTCATTAGAACAAGAGTTGATCCGACATTGTATGGGTTTGTCCTTTTGATAAATTTTGTGTTTTATCATGTTGCTTAGAAGATATGTATGTATTTGCTATAGGAATATATATCCCTTTATAAACACTTTTCTCTTTTTTTCTGAACATCATGTAAAACCATTGTATCCAGTAACTCTTGCCAAAGATGTTTTATACTGAAAACTGCAATTAGAAATCCTAAAGAAACTGAAAACTTTTGCAATCCTTTTAACTCAAAAGAAAAGAAGAGTAAAAAATAAAACAAAATAAAAAGTAAGTAGAAAATAAATGAGTAAAGAAAGAAAAAAGAAGAAATAGAAGCCCCATGACATACCTGAGATATGTAATTAACCTGGCTCTCCATCTCCGCCAGTTGATGCGCCTGCTGATCGATCATTTGCAAGAAATTGTATGCTAGAGTGTTGATCTGGTAAGCCACGCTAGCCAGGGACTGCGTCGTGTAGTTCTTGGTTTCCTCCAGTGCTTGGGCTTTGTTCTCTGCCTATTATACAAAATTGTTTATTAGTGCCTAATTCACCTACACTCAGTATAAGAAAAAATACATAAGATGCAAATATACTGGAGAAAAAAAGTATTGCAATATTCAAAACATATTTGAAATTAATAATGAAAAAAGAGCAAGGTGAATGGACTACAATAAAGCAAACACAATTGATCCATTTTCCCAACAGATCAGTGTTACCGGGATGCCTTACCCTCGCAAAGTTCTCTATGCAGTACGAAGCCACTTTCTCCAAGTTGGCGTGAGAGTCCGAGAGCGACTGCCGTCCCTCAGGAATCTCCTGCTGGACCAGGGACACAAACTCCGATGACAGAGCCATGGCTGTCACGTTTTGTCTGTCAAAAGAATTTGTTTTATGATAAAAGGTATGAGGTTTATTGGATAAATAACTGCGGCAAAATGTAGAACAACTATTGCACAGTGGTAATGAGATGGTTATGTACGAAAGCCTTTTGTAATTCTGAATCTTATTCCTCTATCTATCTATATTTACTATCCTTGTTCTTCAAATGAATACTTAAAAGTTCAGTTAATATATGAATAACAACTAAGGTACTTGGATTGATTTTTGAGAACTCATCAATACGTTCATTACACATATTTTTTCCAATATGACCTAATCTTCCTAAATCTTATTTACTATCACATCTTGATCAGTATTTATCAATTTGTAAAACTTTTGATATGAGGCACATGACTATCAAATCAGAGTACTTCTCAAATTCATTGTACACTTTGGATGAATTTGACAAAATATTCCAAAATAAAAATTTTCTTAACCACTTGCATGTCTGCCACTAGCCTACACATGGCCTCCATTCCTATTGT
>NW_028234428.1:28577847-28600347 GCF_977035675.1 Penaeus japonicus
GATAACAATCATAAAGTTAATAACAACAACGAGGATGATTACAATGATAAAACAATAAATAAGAATCAGAACAACAACAATGACAATACTAATAACAATAACAATAATGATAACAGTAGTAACAATAGAACGAACCACAAGTAATGAAAATACCTTGGTATCCCCTGGAATTGTAATCCCAGACGTCGTAGTAGCGTTTCCCTTCTAACTAGGGAACGCGACGTATTCTGTTCAAAGCCACAGGAAGTCACCTTCTCCAGTTCCATATGTTCGCCACGACCTATATAAGCTGTGAATCCGAATGACGGAAATAGATTCATTATTATATCTATATCTGTGTATGTGTTCGTATTTATATTCATCGTCGATATCTGTGTTACTCTGTTTATCTATCTGTCTATCTATCTTTCTATCTATCTTTCTCTCTGTTTATCTGCATCTCTATCTGTCTAGCTATGTAAGTATCCAGATGACCAGATTTTGTATGTAATTACAGCTTACACGATTTTAGAGACGGCCATGCGAAGACGTATGCGATGTAGACATGTATATTTTTTAATGAAAAAATCAATTAAAAGATGATGATAAAAGTAAGATGAATAATATGAATCTAATGATACGGTAATGATAAAAACAATATGATGATAAAATAATAATAGTAGTAATAATAATAAGTAATAGGCCATGATAATAAAAGTAGTAATTATAATGATAACAGAAATAATGATGATTAAGATGATAATGATAACAATGATAATGATAGTTTTAACGATAATAATGACAAGGGAAATAATGAGAATGATATAAGTCACGATGATGAAAATGGTAAAGATGGCGATGATAATGATAACTATAATAGCATCATAATAACTATCAACATTATTATAATGAAAATAGTGATAAAAATGTTAGAAATAACTAAGATAACAGTTATCATCATCAGTATGAAGATGATAATCATGACATAATGAAAAAGATGAGGAAAATGATAACACTCGAAATTAATCATAAATGAAAAAGATGAGGATAATGATAACAATTGCGAAATTAATCATAAATGAAAAAGATGAGGATAATGATACTGATCAAAATTGCGAAATTAGTCATAATAACAATTACAACAACAAGGATAATGATATTGATATTAATAACAGAGTAATGATGATAATGGTAGAGAAAGATTTCAACACTAATGATAACAAAAACTATAATAACGATGATAATCAATACTGATGTTGCAATTACCAGAGATGAGAAGAGGAAGAACAAGCAGTCTGCAGACCGCAAAGTAGTGCAATTGCATCATGCTTTTTTCATTAAAATATGCTTGCAACTTCCTGCTGTTACGCTTTGCTCTTCAGTTTTCCAGCGAATCTGTGGATATAATAGATATTTTATTTTTTGCTACATGGTGCATGTCTGTATAAATATTTCTTTATTGCATATTTATCTGCTTACAGTGCTGGTAATAAATATCTGGTTTGCATATTCCTAAGAATGTCATCTGATTCATTTATGCAACTTATTTATTATTGCTATTGCTGTTCTATGACTTATTCTCTGTAGTATTTTTGTTGGTTTTGTTGTTTGGTTTTATGTGTATGTATGATTTTTTTTTCTGCTGTTGTTGTCATTTCCAAAACGCTAGAACTTTCTTTTTGAAGGTAAATATAATTAAAAGTGTAAGTAATGCATAAACATTCGTGTCTGATAAATAACTAAACACACTTATTTAAATGTAAATCTAAACTTATTGTATCGATGAATTTCCTTGAAAAATACATTAACAGAGAGAGAGAAAGAGAGAGAGAGAGAGAGAGAGAGAGAGAGAGAGAGAGAGAGAGAGAGAGAGAGAGAGAGAGAGAGAGAGAGAGAGAGAGAGAGAGAGAGAGAGAGAGAGAGAGAGAGAGAGAGAGATAGATAGATAGATAGATAGATAGATAGATAGAGAGAGAGAGAGATAGAGAGATACGTGAATTCGGCAATATATCATAAATCTTTCCCTCTCTGCAACACGTGAAACAAACGTTTATAGACGAGAACACAAAATCAAATCTATTATTAACATGATGATATACGGAAAATCTATACCATACTTATTTTGCAGAATAAATACATCGTCTTCTTTAATAATGGTATTGTCATCGATGAGATACAATTCTTAGAGAAAACTGCTTAGGATGAACAGAAAGCGACTATTATGCCACCACTTTTCCATACGTCATATATGTATTGAGCAGCAATGCACACACACAAAAGAGAGAAAATTAGGGAATATATATATATATATATATATATATATATATATATATATATATATATATTCATATATATGTATATATATATATATGTATATATATATATATATATATATATATATATATATATATATATATACATATATATATATATATATATATAAATATATATATATATATATATATATATATATATATATATATATATATATATATGTATGTATATACAGTATATATATATATATATATATATATATATATATATATATATATATATATATATATATATATATATATATATATATATGTATATATGTGTGTGTGTGTGTGTGTGTGTGTGTGTGTGTGTGTGTGTTAGTGTGTGGGTGTGTATATTTATAGATATAGAATGAGAAAAAGAGAGCGAGAGAGTGAGTGAGTAAGAGAAAAAAGAAAAAAGAGAGTGAGAATTATTCATATACCACATAAACTGTCAGAAGCATCGAACTTTGCTTATTTGAATCACGTTTGCTATATAAAGTCTACGGATGCCGAGACCCTTATTTCAAGTTACATGTTATGTTGTTTTTGCAATAAATAATGGATACTATTAGAAATTCACATTTTCACGCGGTCAAAAAATTTCCAATTTCTAAATCTCTACCACTGAGTAACACACACACACACACACACATATATATAGATAGGTAGATAGATATAGACATATATGAATAAAGAATATATATGTATATATTGAAATACTATGCTTGAAATATATCTTACTTTAACTTCAACGTGTAAACGATGGTAAGGTAGATGATGTTCCACCTTCAACGCTGTCTCGGGAACTGACTGGTTACCTGGTTGCTTCACTAGACCTGTGTCTCTCTCTATCTATCTATTATATCTTTCTCTCCCTCCCCTCTCCCCCTTCTCTCCGTCTCCCTCATTCTCTCTCTCTATCTATTATATCTTTCTCCCCCTCCCCTCTCCCCCTTCTCTTCGTCTCCCTCATTCTCTCTCTCTCTCTATTTATTATATCTTTCTCCCCCCCTTCTCTCCGTCTCCCTCATTCTCTCTCTCTATCTATCTATTATATCTTTCTCGCCCCCCCTCCCCCTTCCCTCCGTCTCCCTCATTCTCTCTCTCTATCTTTTTATTATATCTTTCTCCCCCCCTCTCCCCCTTCCCTCCGTCTCCCTCATTCTCTCTCTCTCTCTCTCTCTCTCTCTATTTATTATATCTTCCCCCCCTCTCCCCCTTCTCTTCGTCTCCCTCATTCTCTCTCTCTATCTATCTATTATATCTTTCTCCCCCTCCCCTCTCCCCCTTCTCTTCGTCTCCCTCATTCTCTCTCTCTCTCTATCTATTATATCTTTCTCCCCCTTCCCCTCTCCCCCTTCCCTCCGTCTCCCTCATTCTCTCTCTCTCTGACCTCTTTCTCTCTTCTCTTTCTTTCTCTTTCTTGTTTTTTCTCGCCCTCTCCGTCCCCAGTCTCTCTCTTCCTCCCTTGTGTTTTTCTCCTTTCTTTGTCCTCCTCACTTTTTTTATTTTTCCTTGTGGTCTATTCCTTCAGTTATATATCTTCTATTTTCCGCCCCTCCCATCTCTCTCTCTCTCTCTCTCTCTCTCTCTCTCTCTCTCACATCCAATGTTTTTGTTTCTTTTATACATATTTCTCTATCTCCATCACTCCTTTATCTTGTCTCTGTACCTCCCTCTCTCTTCCTTTGAATTTCTCATTTTCTCCGTCCCTTTGTATCTGTCTCCTCCTTTGCCTGTTTCTATTCTTCCCTCCCTCACACTTTTTTCTTGGCTTTTTTCGCTCCCTCTTGTCATCTCTTTCCTTTTGTTTTCTCTCTCTTCCCTCCGTCGCTTTTTCTCTTTCTCTCTCTTCTTTTCTCCTCTCTTTCCTCTTTTACGTCCTTTTTTGCCGTCTCTCTTTCCCTATATCACTTAAATCTCATCTGTCTTTAGTTTCTCCTCTTTCTTCCCTCTTTTGTCACTATCTATCTCTCGTTCTTTTTCTCCCTTTCTCTTTCCTCTCCCTTTTCTCAGCTTCTGCTTAACATCCCGTTTTCTTTACTCTCTCTCTCTCTCTCTTTCTCTCCCACTTCCCCTTTCTCCCTCTCTTTCTCTTTCCTATTTCTATGTCCCTCCTTCATTTGCTTCCCTCTGCCCCCCCCCCTCTCACTCTCATTCACCCTTTCACTCTCTCCCTCTCCCCCCCCCTCTCTCTCTCTCTCGCTTTCTCTCTCTCTCTTTTATTCCCCTTTTCCTCTCTCCCTACTTCGCATCATTATTTCCTTCCATGGCATTATTATTCATCCACACAATATTTCTATGAAATTGATGTTATTGTTATGACAATTGTGAGAATTAAAAGGAATGCGAATTATTCCTGTCATTAATTGTGAGAAAGCTGTTATTAGAGTCATATGACAGCATATAATGTTCCTATAAATGTATATAAATGTGTATATCACTTGTTTTTTAAATGGCTCTCCCTAAAGTGATTAGTGCATTTCGAAAAATTATATGATTTTTGCAGATGAGTTACTTCCCCAAACATGATAGCTTCTCGGTATTAATGTTCATATAGAAATTAATCATTTATCGGTTCTCCTTCCTTTTCACATATATATTTTTTAGTTAAGAGCATTAATATTGTTAAGAGTATTAATATGCGTCATTTTTTTTAATCTACCACCTAGCTCGAATCATAAAGCTTAGGTGACCTATAGTAAGATGTAAACAAGAAATATTTGATTAGACTCAAATTAGACTAATGAAATATAAAAACCGAGCGCAATTGGAATAAATATTCTTATTTTGAACAGTAATTCGTTGAATAGCAATTATTATTATCATCTATTCCGTTGTGATTACTATCATTTATATTGACATTATTAATGTTATGGTGGTTACTATTATCACCATTGTTAAAATTGTTAGTGTTGAGGTCATCATCCTCATTAATAACAGTATAATTATCATTATCGTTACTACTATTATTAGCATCAATGTAATAGTGATAATGATAATGATGGCAACATTTATAATAATAATGATGATGATAATGAAAATAACGGCAATCGTTATGATATAGATAAAATAAATAGTATTGATATAATAACGAAAGAAATGACAGTGTTGATGATAATGATGATAATAATGATAGTGATGATGACAATAATATTAATAATGCTAATGGCAACAATAATAGTAATGATGATAATGATGATAATAATAATCATGACAATAATAATGATGATAATAATAATAACGGTAATAATAATAATGATAATGATAACAATAACAGTAATGATAATAGTTATAATGATAATGACAATGATAAAAAATATAATTAATAGTAATAATAATGATAGAGATAGTAATAATGTTAATAACAAAAAATAATCATAATTGTAACAATGATGATAATGGCAATAAGGATAGTAATAACAATAATAATGATGATGATGATAATGATGATAATAGCAATTATAATGATAATGATATAATAACAATAGTAATAATGATAGTAATAAGAAAATAATAACAGCAATAATGATGATAAAATGATAGTCATGATAATAGAAATTAAAATAACAACAATAATGACCATGTTAAAGCTAGCAGTAATAATCATAATGGTAGTGATAATGATAATGGCAGTTGCAAAAATAAAAAAATAGAAATGCTGATAATAGAACTGCAATAATAATGATAATAGCAATAATGACGTCATATATTATTGTTTTCATTATTAATATAATTATTTTTGTTGTCATGATAGTGTTATTATTATTATTATCATTACTTTTGATATTATCGTTATCATTATTTGTATTGCCATCATTGTTATTATGATAATTGTTATTGATGTTATCATTATTATTATTATTGCCATCATTGTTATTATTATTACCATTATCATTACCATTATTATCATTGTCATTGTTATAATTATTTTCACAATTATTACTATCATTGGTATCATCATTATTATCATCATCATTGTTAGTATTATCAATAATACCATTAATATTATTACTATTATCAATACTATCATTAATATTATTACTATTATCAATACTATCATTAATATTATTACTATGATTATTATCATGATTATTATTGTTGTCATTATTATAATATTTGTAATCATTATAAACATTATTACTATGGTTATTATTATCATTGTCATCATTATTATTACCACTGCCATTATTGTTATCATCATTATTATTGTTGTTGTTATTATTATCATTATCATCATAATTTTTATCATCATCATTAACATTGTTATCATTACTGTTACCATTACTATTATAATCATCATTATTGTTGTTTTTATATTATTTAATCATCATTATTATTAGCACTACCATTATACCATAATTGTTATTATCATAATAATAATTGGAGTAAGGCATGCAGACAGCTTTATCTCTCATTAAAACATACACTACTATGAGCATGTCAGTGTTCAATATGTCTTTTTTTTTTATAAAGTCGTGATAATGAGAATTCTAAAAACGATAAGGGATGAACCAAAGTGGGCCACGAGCCTAACCCGGGAGTATATGCAAAATATTAAGGCGCTGATTTGTACATATTCAAAATCTAAGCAAAACTAGTTAGAGAGAACGTTCCTTCCATTATGTCTAATGTATATTTTTGATAAATCATAGTTCCGATGAAAATAATTATGCGTCAGTATCTTGTACCTCTTGTATATACACGTTGTACTCCTGTATCATTTCTTTTTTAATCACAAATCATTTTTACTTATAAATGCTAGTTTACAACAAAAGAATAAATAAAATCAATATTTTATAAACAGAATATGAAGAAATATATATAATAAGTAGAGACATTATCTCAAATTCATGAAATATCTATTACACAACCCGGTTTTACAGAAGAAAATCTCCGCAGTCGAAAAAGGTAAACAAATAGTACTCGAATGGTCATTCTGATAAGACACATTCTCTGATCTGAAAAGTGTGAAAAGTACTAAAGGCAAGTAAATATTCTTGTGTCTATAGCTTATAATTGTCTCGTAGTGAGCATTAGAGTAAACATTAAAGCTTGTCACTGTGTTATTCAGGCCCAGATTTGTGTGTTGCTAAGGCTCTCTTTAGTAAGGAAAGTACGGCACTTTCCGTCAAGATCTACACTAAAAAAACATCATTGTTTTTTAGTGTCCAGTATACATTTGTTAACAAGTGTGTCCTTATTCAAAATTCGGAAAATTTACTACTTTCAGATTAGAGTCTCCATTCTAAATACCAGGATGTTAGTTTCTCAGGATTTCTCTAATCCCTTTCCATTCTTATATAGTAGAATTACATTCCTATGCCTGACAGTCTGTACCCCAATAGAAGGGGCATGAAGTAGATTAGGGAAATCATGCAATAAAAATCTATTAATTCCAAGTATATTACCCTGATGAAAACTACAAATTACCTATAAATGCCGCCAGCAACCAAACCTAGCCCTGAAATTTATAGAGAATATATATATATTTGTCAACTTATTTAAAATAGGATATAGAAGGTAAATATTTGAATAAAGAATGTTACTGTTGTTGTGGCATGTGCTGTTTTCAGGGCATTTATATCCTACCAAATCCTGAACCAATAATGTAACCGAACATTAATAGTTTTGTGGTTAGCCCTTGCCAGGGAGGATGAGGAATTGCCTCCCCCCTAAGAGCCCCCCTTTTCAAAGTACTTTGTGTTACTTAACCCCTTCAACACGAGGACGCGTATACTGAGTCCTCGCAGCGCTCGCGTCAAACCTGAGGAAGTGCATACTGCGTCATGGCTGAGTTCTGGTGGAATTGAGTTTTCTTTCTTCTGGATACTGTATGAGATTTTTCAGAATAGAGGTCGGATATGATATGATATATTACTTGACTTTCATTATTATTACATAAGAGTGGGATTCGCTTATACCAGAGGAGGCATTGATGGGCCCTGCTAGCAATCGTTTTATTATTCATTTATGGAACATTATGTAAAAATATAAAACATATTATGATAAGTTTACCATACTATTTCAATCGTTCTCTTTGGTCATCTGAGTGAGGCCTCTCACCAAGGTCATTCTTTCCATCTTCCTCCCAACCCATGTAAATAACTTGTCACATGCATATGGGGGAAGAGGTTAACTATGCATATTTTGATATATAACAGTGATGTTTATGTTGAAGTTTTGGCTTTAAACTTGTAGAGGTTTTGGCTTAAAACTTGTCATATTTAGTAGCGACGTTTAAAATTTGGCGCGCGCCGGCAGCTCGGATATGGCGTGAGGGGTGTTTTCTACTGCCCATAGTGAAGGGGTTAACTTGTTTTTTTTTTTAGTCTTTATTTAAAAAAATATACATATGTGAGGATTTTATATGGAGTAGTAAAGTCTTAGCTATGATTAGCAAAAAAATTAGGTATAAGCAAAATTATAGGAGATCATAGGTGTATTACAAAAATATGACATGGAGTGTCATTGTTTTCCAGGGTGGGGGTGGAGGGGCAGCAGGCCTCTAACAGGGGGGGTCGCATAAAGCCCGCCGTTTCCTTAATCTACTTCATGCTATCAAGCTCTGCTATTGGTGCTCAGATTGTGTGGATGAGGGCAGAAATGAGGGGGAATCATGGTTAAATTTTGCTATGTATGAACAAAAGAGAGTGAGAGGAATTCATTGAAATCCATATTATGGTATTTAGGCATGAACCGCAATTCTGAAAATTTACCTAAGAATATATTTTTATCTTCAGGTATTGTGTTTTATATTTGCAATTGATATTTGTATATAAATTATCCAGGTGTGTAATGGCCCACTTTAAAAGTCTTGAGTTTGGATTTGCCATTCTTTTCATGCTGGGACATCATAGCAGCATCTTTTATAGATACAACCACAGTTGCAAAATTATCCTCATTATACATGAACTTGTTGATGCAGTAAGAAAATGAAAGATAAAAATTAGGTAAATGCTTTTAAGACACTCATAATAGCTTTCAAAACAAGACTTTTTTCACAAAGGAAAGTATCTTGCTTTTCAGATGCCTTTCCAGCAGGCAGGAGCAGCTGAGGTACTCAGAGCAGCCCAGAAAGATGAAAGCTTTCTCAACCACCTGAAAAGCTGCCTGTCTGACATTGTTCAAAGATCATTTGGTGAGACATTAAATGTTTCTGTGACTAATTATGTATTTTTCCTTTTTTCTAAAGCCTAAGAAAAAAAATCTCTTCATGTGCACACAAGTTTACACAAATCATATACAGCCAATGTCATGATTTTATGTATAAGAATGTTCAAGAATTTCAGTCATCTCTCTCCTTTTTTTTCAACCATCTGTATATAACACTTCATTTTTCCATATATAATAAAAACAAAACTTCATAACTCTCTTGATGCAGGAACAAGAGTGTGGCTTGACATACACAAATATGTTGAAGTCCTGTGCGAGTTAACGTATTACAGCTTGACTACCATGTGCTTACGGCAGACTCTAGGTGAAGAGTACACAGGTGTCTTGCAAGTAGGCAGAAATAGGGAAAGACTTCCCAAGGCTCCGGTAAGTAGCTTTCATTCATGGGTCTGTACCTGTAGTTACTCTTCTAATGTGATGGAAATGAAGTTAGATATTTTTACAATGATTTTATATAAGTTGCAGGAAATATTTTGGATTAGAATTTATTACTATATGGTAGTGGCTGAGTTTTGGGTACATAAATTGATCTTGTGAAAGTGCAGTTGATTTTATTAGAGATTTCTTGATATGTTCGATTAAGGCTTTGTAAATGTTCACAACCTTTCTATGTTCTTGTTTCATTGCTGAGGTCTGTCTTGTAAATCCTTTAGACAGTAAAGTATCAATAGTAAAAAAAGCCATTATTTTATGCATCTCTAACAAGGCCTTATTTTATCTACTACAGGAAAGAATCATCATGGTAGCCCTGCAGTGTTTTGGCCCAGAGGTTATCCGAAGGCTGGTGGGGAAGCTGGAGGACTCATTAAGAGCCGGTAACCTATCAACATACCTGAGGCCAGAGCTGAAGAACTTCCTTCTGCAGCAGATGCCAGCCATTAGGTATTCAATGACCCTGCTGCACCGCATCCATCTAGCCATTTTCTACTTCAGCGGGGCCTTTTATCACATTTCCAAACGGATGACAGGAGTGAAATATGTGAGTTCATTTGTGTGTTTAATGGAACTAGTATGCATATTATCTAATACAGATGCAACCCATAAAATCTAAAACTTACAGGACCTGATCAGTACTAGTCTGTCCTTCCATTTTGTATCTTTTTTTTTTTTTTTTGTCTTTCTTTCTTTCTTCTTCCAATCATATCTCCTAATTTACCTTCAACCCCCCAGGTGTTAGTGCGTGAGTGGTTAGGTGATAGCAGTGCCCGCAAGTCTTTCCAAATCCTGAGTATGGTGCTTCTCACACACATCTTCCTCACAACTGCAAACTCGGCATACACCTTCCTCTTCACCAAGACTGCACCGGAGAGTAAGCAGTCGTCAGCAAGTAAGTTTAGATGACGAGTTTCTTTGGTCTTTTATTCTTTCATTCATAATTGTGTTTATTTCTGTTTTGTAACTGTTGTAGAATTGTTAGATGTGTGATTCCTTTTTTTCACTTTCTCATTCATTTTGTTCAGCTTTTAACTTAACCTATGTCTTTCTATCTCTCTGCATATATCTTCTTTTCTGATTGAGAGATAATCATATAACATTACATAACATAACAAACAGATCTTTCGAAGTGTCTTTTACATGTGTCAACAGATTGTTACGTGGAGAGTAAAGACCAGTGCTCCCTCTGCCTGGACAAGCGACAACATTCCTCAATCACCCCCTGCGGCCACCTGTTCTGTTGGCAGTGCATCCAGGAATGCTTGCAAACTAACCAACAGTGTCCTCTTTGCAGGCATCCTGCAAAACCCTCACAAATTGTTGCTTTGCTCAATTACGATTAAATACACAAATGGATGAAGATATTATTGTTGTTAATTCTATATAATTTTTTTTATCTTTTTTTGAAGATTGGATAAAAAAAATATCTACTACAGGTATCTGCTTTATCATTATTCAAGCCTGTAATATGGTATCATTTTATATATTATTTACAAATTATTGCACAAATTATATAAAAAATATATTGTATCTTTCACCCATTTTCAGGTTATGTATTTATGAAAATTTAATTCCCATACAGTATAAATGTCAAGCATTCTTTATTCTAAATATATATTGGCAAGTATACTTCACTTCTATAAAGTTGTGTCATTTTTATATCATTTGGCCACATATACAGGTCTGGTAAATATACTTTTTAATAATTTATCAGCATATCTCAGGTAATGTTAGCCTCTTACTATCTTTTATGCTGATATGAACAAATTTTCTTTTAAGGATGTGTAAAAGCTTTTATTATATGTTAAACTATTAAAAATATATTATAGCATAAGTCTTTCAATTTTAGTCCCATAATTTGGCACACACACATCATTTATGCAAATCTTTAATTTGTCAACTCAGCTAAGTGAAATATATATAGACTAGGTAACTGAGTCACATATTGTTTTGTTTTTTACAGAACTCATTCTTGCATTCAACCCATTCACGCCAGGCTGATTATTTGCCTGATTCTGCTCTCTCTGTGAAGATAATAAGCACATACAGCCCCCACATACATACATAACTATGCAAAACATGTATTAAGAGGGAGAGATCATGACAGTAGGACATCATCTCACAGGAGCAAAATATTCCCCTTATGTGAAAGCACGTCCTCCAGCACGAATGGGTTAACAGAGGAATGTAAGGATATTTTTTAATGTGCATTCCCCAGTCAGTTTGCCACATATAGTTAAGAGGGAAAAAATCTCAAGTAGATGTGGACATCCTTCCAATACTTCATTCTTTCTTTTAAATATAATTATTTAATTTTATTCTAAATGCATTTTGGTGGTACCTTACACAAATGTGTATAAATTTTTCCTGGTCAATTATTTTTACCGTTGGTGAAAGAGCACCTGCACAAGAATTAAACAAGGCTGTAGAAATAAAAGTCACTGAAAATTCTACACTTTAATGAACAATCACAAAATCTTGAACACTCTCGCTGTGCCATCATCAGAGGAAGTAACCAATGCTGAGCCATTTCTGGAAATATAAAAAGGTATTTTAAAATTGAGACTACTTTCCTTAGTCTATTGCAGACAGGGCTGCAATTGGTCTAAATATCAGGGTATTTCAAGTGCATAAGCCTAATGTCTTGGGCATTGCCCACTCTGGCTGCGGCCAACTGCTATGTGCCTGATCACTCGGCGCCAGCCATATGGAAAGCCATGACAAAATATCTCATCCCCAGCGGCAGGTACTGCCACCACTAGATGTGATATCTTGTTACCCTGCGTTAACTGGTTAACCCTCTCTGGACGGGTGGTACAGTACTGTACCGCTCATTCAAAAGCCCAGTGGCCGGGCGGCACAGTATTGTGCCAGCCATTTAATTGATTTAGGCCTAATAATTTGAACGCCCCGGCATTGTGACATTCAAGGCTAGAATGCCCCCGTCGTGAATGAGTTAATGTGGATAGATCAAACAAATGTTTTATCTATGTTGAAATAATATATACAACCTATAATTTTCAGTAACTGGTGTTAATATATATATAAATATACATATATATATATCGTAAATAGCATATAGACCTCTAAAAGAAGAAAAATAATATACAAAGAAAATGCATGTAACTGGGTTGAATGTAAACAATAAGATAAATAAAAAGAAATAAAATTTAAAAAGAAATGCCCTTGAAAACTTACTTGGAAACGTCAATGGCCAATATGCCTTTGTGGTGGCCTGTGTATTTGGCAAGTTGTTCTCCCGACCGGACGTCATAGGAACGCACTGCTCCATCTAGTCCAGCTGAGAACACTATGGGTTCACTTGGGTGCCACAACAGGTGTGACGATCCAGCGCCCTGTGCTATGACATGCCGACTGACCTGAAATGGTTGTGTAATTGTAGTTAAAAATGTTCTTTTTTGTCCCACTCACCCCTCCACTTATTAAATTCAACAACCAAAAATGCTTTCCTCCTTATCTCTTCTAAAAAAAATACCATCAACCCAGAAAGCTTCATGTTCAACCCATTCCTGCTGGATGATGTGTTCTCATCTCATCCAAATATTTCCCTCATGACGGATGACATCCTCTCACATTTTGGGCTTTCTTTGCATAAACATGTTTTGCATAATTATGTTTGTATATACACATTGTAGTTCCTCTTATCACCCCACAGAATTGGGCAGGTGAAGAGCCCTTTGAGAGTCTCAGTGTGGCACTGTGCCCAGAGAGATCTCTTGGCAGGAAGATGTGTGCATTTGTTATCTTGCCCTGTCATTAACCCATTCACGCCGGGGTGGAATTTCGCCTACTCCCGATCATGCCGGGAAGATTTCAAGCGCGCAACCGTTCGTCCCGGGGTGTTTTCCCGCTGCGCGCGGTCGCGCTGACACTCGCAGAGCGTTTTTCACCCACCCGATCCTTATGGTTTGCGTGATTGCGTCTAAAGTGTAGTCATGTATAGAAAGTAGTGCTATGTTCAGAGGAAGTATATCAGTCGAAAAAGATGTTATAGCACTGTTTTTTTAGTGTTATTCTATTGAACTTTTTCCATATTCTTTACTCCTATGTTGTAATACCAATGGGAAACGGAAGCATTCTTCTAGTGAGGTAACAAACATATTTTTTTTTTTCATTTTTTTTTTCTTCCTAAAAGAAAAGAAAGAGAATATGAACAACCATACATGTGCATACAAGTGAATGCAAGTAACAGCAATGTTTTTTCAAGTGTCATTTTCTTTTAGTGGGGCAACAAAAAGATGTTATATAATTTTATTTTATTATTTTTTTTTTATTCCTCGGCCAATTACAATTGATTTTACAATAGTCTTTCGACTCAGATCATCATATTCAACAAATCAGAAACAGAAATCACCATGCCGTAATCAAGATTACGTATGTACCTGTGGCGTCATTCATATTACGTTATATCCCATTTTCTACTATTTAGAAGGATAAACTAAAGTAGCTAAGACAAATCAAGTATGAAAATCGAATTGTACTAAGAATAATCTATCATTCTAATGCGGACGTTTCAGCACGTCGCTACTGGCCTCCCGGCGCGCGGGCCGAAAATGTTGCCCGTGCCAGGACGTCACCCGGGTCCGGGGCTTTTTTTCGACCACGTGTCAGCACGTCAACCGGCGCGAATGGGTTAATGGGTTAACCAATCACTGATGGGGTGCCTAACAACCTAACTAGTTGACAAGGCAGGCGGTCTAAGACACTAGCGGCACCGGCCAAAAATTAGAGGGATGGGGAAAGGGTTTTCTCTGCCTTCCGGGTAGTGCAGACCAGCCAAAACAATATTTTTCCAAAAAATCCATCATAAAATGTGGGTTTAGGCTGACTTTAGAACCCTGTAACTCTGGAGCTAGTGCCGTTACAGCCATAATACTTCATGACTGTGTGCGTGCTTCAACTGTGAGCAGATCCCGATGTCGTGTCATGTATGCATTGACTCCCGTCTTTAAGGCCTAATCGATCCCAACATGTATGCCATGACACCCATACGCAATGGGGAACCATAATCCTCTAATAATTGAACCTAATACATAACCATATCACTTACTTGCGTTGACACATCCCATATGGTGACAAAGCCAGACAAGGTGGCTGTGACTGCAATGTTGGGAATGGTAGGGCAGAATGCGACAGCCTCAACTGTGTGGTCCACTTCTATGCTATCATCTGAAGGTGCAGGAGTCACATTGCAGTTCAGAGTTCCAACCACCTGGAATAGGTGGCCCAGATTTATATAAACTAAATAGATTAGCTACAATATTAGTAAACATATTAAAAGTTATACATTACTAGAATGTATTAGAATCATATATCAGTAATATCTACTGGTATAAATGTACAAAAAACCTGATACTCAAAAAAATATCCATATCACAGAAATATCGCTATCATATTCATATGTCAAAATATCTGCATCAATCATTTACACTAATAAAATACACCTTTTCAACCAAACCTTTCCACTGATGGTATTGTAGAGTATTGCTGTCCCATCCAGTGAGCCAGAAATGGTCATTGTGTTGTCCTTGTGGGCTGCAATGCTGGCCACGGGGCCGGAGTGTGCAAAGCCGTTTGTTAGGGTGCTAATTTGCTGACCTGTCTTGAGGTCGAACACACGCACAGACCCATCCTCATAGCCTGACACTGCCCGCTTACCTTGGGGTTGAATGACATTTCAGTAGATCATCATTATTATTAGTATTATCATTATTATTATTATCATTTTTTTTTTCTTTTAACCTTTCCATCAACAGAGTTGTTGCTAGGTCCACAGGATTCTCTCTATAAAAAGCCCATACAGTTGGGTAAGCAAGGCATTCACTTTCATAAATCTAGGGAGTGTGGTGTTACCTGTCATCCATCTACACTGTGAATTCCTCAAGGATGTGCATTACCATGTGGAGGACCTGGCACTTGGGTAGGTCTCTGTGTGTGGTATGTCTAGTCAGTGTTTGGAAGTGTATATTGTCTGCATCTATGTGAAACAAATATTGTTTGTTGACATGCTTGTGTGTTTTGTAGGTGGGAGTTCTGTGTTAAACATGTTTTGTGTAGTATCTTTGTGGTGTCTGTACTAAGTGTCATGGCACTGGTGGAAGTTTAGACATGGATGGACTGAGTTGTGTATTTTGTTGGTTATGAAATGAGTTACTGTGATATCACGATGTGGAGAGGACTTTCAGTTCAACATTTAAGGTGTCTCATGGTGCTATTGATATAGCTTACCAACCTATAATTAACATAGTAGGACTTGTTGCTTTTGCATAGCATACTGCTTAAAAGGCTATAACTTAAAAGAATAATAGAAAGAGGGGAAGGGAATGGGATGTATGGCAAAAAATATAAATAGAAGAAAAGGGAAAAAGAAAGAGATCATCCATAAATAAGTCTTACCATCATACAGGAGAGCTCCACACTGTGAAGCAGATCCGTAGCTGGGGAAGGTGCGGGCGTTTCCCTTGGGCACGAGCCACATCCACAGTTCACCTTCTGTGGTCCCTGCCAACAACACATTGGATGCGTGATGCCATGTCAACCACTGGAAAGGAGTGTTTGGGGGGTAAAAGGAAATAATGAGCATATGAAAATAAAGAAATTATAAAAAACATAACATGCATATCATGGTTTTCCATTTTAATGTTTTGCCAGGAAGAATAAGAGAAAATTACACTGAAAACCAATAATTATCTTTGCTTTGGACTTACGCTAAGGTCTCCTGTTTCGAAATCCCATGTTTTTGTTGCACCTTCCACCTTCCAAACTTGGATGTAGCCGCTCATGTCTCCCGTGGCTAAAAGCGATCCGTCATGATTAAATTTGACACAGACAACACTATCCTGAAAAAGAAAAAATCAAATAATAAAGAACTAATTAATTAATTAATTAAATAAAATAAAGATAAATTGAACATAAAAATATAAATACAAAAAAATACAAAAAGAAGTTAATCCAGAATGAATTTCAATAGTACCATGAACTTCTTGGTGGGAAATCTACAAAAAACACTTAAAACTTCAAAAGGAAACAGAGAGACCCTTGTTTTTAGAATGCATATTATGTGAGTATGTACATGCACTGTTATTGCAAATTTATCCTGTAAGAAATATTTCCATTTTCCGAAATACAATGATGTTAAAAAAAGTTCACTACCTGATTCTAGATCAATGGAAATCAATAAAGATCATAATGATAACAATCATGGCAATAATAAAAACAGGATATTTTAATAACTTATCTATGAAAAATAAAAAGAGAAAAAAGCAGAATTTACCCATATCTAACAACAACCAAATATTGCTAACTTCCCACACTTACAATTCTGTCTCTGACCAAACAAACAACATGGCCCCACCTTGTGTCCTGAGCAGGTGAAGAGAACATTGCCGCTTGTGATGTCCCACACGTATGCTTGGTCGTCCTCTCCTCCTGTGGCTACAAGATCTCCACGAGGGGAGATGGAGCAAGTAAACACTGAACCTGAAATAGCAACCAATAAAGAAGGTATAGACAAGGTGGATAACTCCAGTGCATTTATACATCCCATGCTGCTGATATCTTGTGTATCATTTATTTTACATTCAATACAGAAGAAAAAAATTATGGTAATACAAATAATACAGATATTTACCCAAGTAAGTATTTGCAATATCACGTAAACATACACACACCCTTGTATACACCCATAAAGAAAAAGCGTTTGCAACAATAATAGAAAAAAGGAGGGGAAAGCATCTCCCTTAACCTTTTCACGGCCAACCTTGGTGCTTGTTGAAGGTCAGCGTTGCCATGTCAACAACATCTTCCTCCATCTCTTCCTCCTCCACTCTCTCCAATCCTCCTTCTGCTCCTTCTTCCTCGCTTTCGTCCTGGTCTGAGGACTCATCATTCAGCTCAATCACCTGTTAGTTTGGGGCGAGGTGGCTGTGTGAATAGGGTTGCAGACTGAAGAGCAATGCTGTGTACTCAATGTCAGACCATAATAATACTCAGTTTCATATATGTTTTGGAATACAGATGGATGGACTTGTCAGTTTCATGTGACAGAGAATATTTTCAAGGTAAGGCCAATTTTTTCCCCTCCTTCCCCAAGGACGATGATGATGATGATAAAAAAATAAAATAAAAATAATAATACATACATACATACATATATATATATAATATACACACACACACACACACACATATACATATATGGAGCTGTATACTTTCATCTTTGATCCAAGAATTGTCATATTTTGAAACAATTTTTAAAAAGTTGCAAAAATGCAAATACATCTATAACATTCAATATGATCACATAAAACAATGAAATCACTATGAAATAAAATTTGACATCTCTGTCAAAATATCCATTACTATGGGAAAATACCACTTCTTAAAAAATATCTCTTACCTCTTCTATATCACCAATGTCAATCCCTTCTTCAAGATCCTGCAGGGATTGGTTGGGAGAACTGGGTGGTGTGTTGTTCTTCATGATGCTTACAATCTCTGGTAAAATAAAGAAAGAAAAGAAGCAAACATGTAAATTATACCATCAACATCTGTTAAGGAAGTAGGCTTTTTTAAAGTCATTGGAAAGATTTGATTACGCGAAACACTAGCAGAAAATTATCTTCGTTGTAAATGAAAAATAATCTTGTATTCCTCTTTTCACTAAATCTATCTCCTATAATTATCACTGCAAACTGAGCAAGGCCATGAACCAAAGACGAAAAACAGATTATTAAAAGAGCTGAGAAAAATGCTAATGAAAGCCTCAGCAAAACAAGGAAACAAGAAAATTAATCTAGGACCCCACCCCCCAAAAAAATAGAGCTGGCAATCAGGGAAAAGCTAATATTACACCAAAGCCCTCTTAACCTGATAACGAAAGGGTGGTGGTTTTGGCCCCACCTGGAAACAACGGCAGAGTATTTGGAAATGCACAGGCCTAGAGACATTGTTGCATCATCAAATGGTCTCTTTGCCTAAAGTGCTCGAGCAAAAGCAATAGTCAGAAGCACAGCAGCTCTTGCTTTACGAAGATTAAAAGAATTGGTACTAAATCTGGACAGTATAAAGCAAAAGCGATCCATCAATATACTATAAATATATACATCTAAAAAGAAAAACACACAACAGAAACAACCACCAAATAACGCAAGGCAAGAAACAGAGAAAAAAAATCTTTCATATCGATATATATCTTAAAATCAATCCAATTTATCATAACAACTGACCACTACTGATCAAGCAGACAACTAACATTAATCCATAACCTTTATTGAATCATATTAAAGCCTTATAAAGGACTGTCAGCACAATTCAAGTTAAAGTTACCTGGACACTTGACTGTCTCAGCGAAGTTGCGAACACATGTACTTGTGGTACGAATGAAACATGTTATCATTCATATTTTTAAACCCGGGTTGCATTGTAGTGTTCTTTTTCTTTATTTTTGCAAAATAAACTTATTTTTTTCTTCAATTATTAAGATGAAAAGTGCGCAGTGTATGATATACTAAATGAAGCGTATCTATGATAAATCATCAAAGAATGTATATAATTTATTAAAATATATATCCAATGCATAACCTGGATCTGAAATTGGTAGGCACAAAAATATTAGCCGCATTGATAGCAATTGGAAATTGATGATATGGTAAATAATTTAGTAATATGAATGAAAAATAAGGATGGGCGTGGCTATTGTATAAATCATTATGAACTCATTCTTGTTGTTATTGCTGCACCATTATATAAAGCACACACACACACACACACACACACACACACACACACACATATATATATATATATATATATATATATATATATATATATATATATATATACACACACATATATATATATATATATATATATATATATATATATATATATATATATATATATATATGCATATATATATATATGTGTGTGTGTGTGTGTGTATTAGGAAACTTTGTTTTTGCATTTTTCTTAACAGGCATGTTTGTGCACTTATCCCAGTGCGATAGCATGTTCTTCCCTGCCTGGGGGAATGTCTTACCTTAATTCTCCCTCCTTCAACAGGTCTTGGATTTGGTGTTAAGTTTTCAATAATTTTCAACACATATATAATGAAGTATCTCTCTCTCCATCTTTGTAGTGAGTAGTCTTAGTTTTATTTTTAGTCTTCCCCAATAGTTTAGACCCATCATATTATCTAACTTGCGTGTAAAGACTTGTTCTATCAACATTATATCTTTTGTAAGATTTGGGCTCCATACTTGGCACTGGTATTCTAATCTTGTGGTCACTAATGTTTTCCATAGTGGTAAAAGGTGTTCTGGTTCTCATTACCCATCCACTCATAACTTTTCCTTTGTTAACAATCTGCTCTATATGGTGACTGAAACTCATGTCATTACTCATATAGAGTTCTAGATCTTTTACTTTTTTCTCCTCAATCTCCACACCTTCGACAAAATATGATCTTGCTCTTAAATCTCCGGTTGGACTATATCTTATGATTTCGAATTTATCTGCATTGAATTTCATATTATTATCATATGCTCACTTATAGATGGTATGTAGATCCTCGATAAGTTTGTTTTCATTATCTTGTATATCTATGGGTGTACTTACTCTTGTATCATCTGCAAATTATGTTACTCTCGAGTGTTTCACACCTTTATCAATGTCACCAATCATAATAAGGAATAACAAGGGCCCAGGAACGGAACCTTGTGGCACCCCACTCATAATAATCGTTTACGAATTATTAGGAAGTTGTAAATCCATCTTCCAACTTTCCCGCCGATTCCAAGGTCTTTAATCTTATGTAGCAGAATAACGTGATCTACTTTGTCAAAAGCTTTTGCAAAGTCTAGATATATTACATCAACTTCTCTATTTTCATGTTGCCCGGGATTTATCTTGTTTTCTTTGTCTAAAAACTGAACATTTTTTCCTCACTACCCTTTCAAATATTTTAATTATATGAGATGTTAGTGCTACTGGTCTATAATTTTTGGCCTGACCTTTGTTTCCACCTTTATACATGGGAATTATAGTACCCTCTTTCAGTAAGCTGGGGATAATCCCCATGTCCAAAGATTTCCTCCACAAAGTTATCAGTGGCTTTGCTATGGTTTCTTTGCATTTTTTTTAAAAGATTGCTGGGATTTCATCTGGCCCAGCTGTTGAGTTTGTTGAAATTTCACTTACTGCTTCAAGAATAGCCTTTTCATTGAATATGAAGTCAGTGAGACATTCATCTTCGTTGCTAATAATACTAAAATGTTGTTGTGGGTCTGATATTAATTTTTCTATTCTTGGGACACTATAGACTTCTTCATATTGCGATTTGAGTAATTCAGCCTTTTCCTTTGAATCAGTTACCAATGCACCATTATTCTCAAGAGGCTCAATTACTGTTCTCCTCTTTAACCTGTTGTTTGCATAAGAGAAAAAAATATTTTGCATTCTGTTTTATAGCTTCCACAGCTCTTTTTTCTTCGGCTGCTTTTTGGTTACTTATAGACAGTTTTAAATTATCTTCTAATAGCCAAATCTCTGCTTTGATCCTTTCTCTCTTGATCTGATCTGTTTTTTTTTTTTTTTTTTAATTTGTTAACCTTATTTTTCTTGTTTATTAACATGATCCTTCGATCTCTTGGTATAATATTCTTGTTTCTGTTGTTTTTTTTGGGCACAAACATTCTACAAACATCTTTACATGCATTATAAAGCTTCTTTAGTATATCATTTGGTGTTAAGAGGACGTCAATATCTTTCAGTGACTTTTCTAGTGGTGCGTTTAATATTTTCCAATCTATCTGATTATGGCTAAAGTTTAAAGATCTGAGACTCTTTTCTGCTTCGGCTATCTGTTTTTCACTACTTTTCTGATTATTTAACTTATTCATTGTGATTTCAATTATTTTGTGGTCTGATTGAGCTGTATAAGTTGATATGTTGTGTACATCTTCCCCTATACTAGTAAAAACAAGGTCCACTATATTTTCTTCCCTTGTTGGAATATTGATGATTTGGTTAAGGTAAAAATTTTCTTCAAAATCTAAAAGCATTCTCGCTTGTTGTTTTTCATCTTTAGCGGCATTTGCTCCTATCTTTATTTTCTTTGTTTCCCAGTCGATAAAGGGGAAATTAAAATCGCCAAGTATCATAATAGCTTCAATTTCTCTTGACTAATAATGCTTAGTGATTCATTGAAAGATGTTTCTGTTGTTCCAGGAGGTCTATATAAAATAATGTATAGCTCTTTTGTATCTTTTGTCAGTACCCCTAGTATTTCTACTGTATTATTAGAGTATTCTATTACAATATTCATTCTAGTTGCTAATTCTCTCCTGATAGAAAGAGCTACTCCTCCTCTGCTTCTCTTATTTCTATCTTTCCTTATTAGCTCATAGTTATTAATTTTAATTTCTTCATTTTTTATGTCTTCATTCAGATGACTTTCTGTGAGAGTTATCATTGAATAATTGTTGATCTTTGCCATGTCCTTTAGATATGTAGGTTTTGTTACTGTATATTTAGCAATATGAGAGTCTCAAATAAATTATTTGCGTGTCTACATTACCTATTGTTGTTA
>NW_028234428.1:28610347-28617847 GCF_977035675.1 Penaeus japonicus
ATAGTGAGATTACATAAAACAACACAATTTTCAATGTGTTATTTTACGAAAATAATGGAATTGCGTAAAATAACAACAAAAATAATGGAATTACGTAAAATAAAACAATGGAAATAATCGAATTACATAAAATAACACAATGAAAATAATGGAATTATGTAAAATAACATAATGAAAAAAATGGAATTCCATAAAATTATGAAAATAGTGGAATTCCATAAAATAATGAAAATTATGGAATTACATAGAATAACACAATGAAAATAATGGAATTACGTAAAATGACACAGTAAAAATAATGGAATTACATAAAATAACATATAAAGAGAAAATAATTAAACTACATAAAATAAGGTACAATTATAATAAACTAACATATCACAAAAAGATAACATGAAATAACATAAATATGATCACAAAATAAGAAAATCAAATAAAAAAACAACATAAGACAACAGAACAACATAACACAACAGAGCAGCATAAGACAACAGAACAATAACACAACAAAAAACAACATAGCACAACTGACCAACATAACACAACACAACAACAAAAAAAAAAAGCACAACAGAACAACATAACACAACGCAAAAAAACAACATAACACAACACAATAACAACATAACACAACATAACATAAAAAACAACACAAAACACAATAACAACATAACACAACATAACATAAAAACAACACAAAAACAACATAACACAACAAACAACATAAAAAAACAACAACAGAACAGAACAGAGCAACATAGTGCAACAGAACAGAACAGAACAACATGGTGCACTAGAGCAACAAAACACAACAGAACAATCTAACACAACATAAAAGCAACATAACACAACAGAACAACATAACCCAACACAAAAACAAGAAAACATATCACAAAAAAAACAAATAAAACCCAACACAAAAAACAACACAAAAACAACAAAACACAGCACAAAAAAACAACACAAAAACAACAAAACCAAACACAAAAAACAACAAAACCCCCTGAAAAAACAACACAAAAACAACAAAACCAAACACAAAAAACAACACAAAAACAATAAAACCCCCACAAAAAACAACATAAAAACAACAACACAAAAACAACAAAACCCAACACAAAAAAGCAACACAAAAACAACAAAACCCCCACAAAAAACAACAACAACACAAAAATAACAGAAAACAACACAAAAATAACAAAACCCCCACAAAAAACAACACAAAAACAACATACCAACACAAAAACAACAAAACGCAACACAAAAACAACAACACAAAACAAACCCACAAAAAACAACACAAAAATAACATACCAACACAAAAACAACAAAACGCAACACAAAAAACAACACAAATACAACAACACAAAACAAACCCACAAAAAAACAACACAAAATACAATACCAACAAAATCCACCTCAAAAACAACAAAACCCCCCCCACAAAAAAAAACAAAAAAAACAACAACAAAACACAACACAAAAACAAAACAAACCCAACAAACCCCCCCCCACAAAAAAACAGAAAAACAACAACAACAAAACACAACACAAAAACAAAACAAACCCAACAAAACCCACCACAAAAACAACAAAACCCACCCCAAAACCAACACAAAGAAAAGCCAAGCCCCTCCACCCACTCACACTTGATCAAACATCTCCTTGAAGGGAGCACCGTCAATCAACGCCATGCCGTAGCGCTGAGGGTAGAAGGTGCTCTTGGCGAAGTGGAAGCGCTGGCGACCGAGACGAAGCGCTCGGATTTCGGCGCCGAGCTGGGCGTTCATGTAGGAGAATTTGCCGGTCAGGACCTGTCGGGGGGAAGGGGATGGGTTGGGTGGGGGGTTGGGGGGTTGGTGGGGTGGTGAGAGGGAGTGGGGGGTGGGTGTGAGAGGGGATGAGGGGGTGGGTGGGGTGAGAGAGGAGGGTGAGAGGGGGGATGAGGGTGTTGGTGGGGTGAGAGAGGAGGGTGAGAGGAGGGATGAGGGTGTGGGTGGGGTGAGAGGGTGGGTGAGAAGAGGGAGAGAGGGACGGGAGAGGGGGAGGGGGATACGGGAGAGAGGGGGAGGGTGAGAGGAGGAGGGGAGATTTAAGAAGGACGGGAGAGAAGAGGGAGAGAGGGACGGGAGAGAGGGGGAGAGAGAAACGGGAGAGAGGGGGAGGGAGAGAGAAGGGGAGGGGAAGGGAGGATAAGGAAAAGGAGGTGTGAGAGAGGAGGAGGGGAGGAGAGGGGAGGGAGAGAGGAAGGAGAAAAGGAGAGGGGTGATAGAGGAGGAGAGAGGGGAAGAGAAGAGAGGATAGGTGTGAAAGAGGGGAAGAGAAGATAGGAGAGGAGTGAAAGAAGGGAAGAAAATGTGAGAGGGGAGGGAGAGAGGGGAAGAGAGAGGTGGGAGGTGGGAGGATGATGGAGCAGGAGTAGTGAGAAAGGAAAGAAGTGAGAGAAGGGAAGAGAGATGGGAAAGGGAAGGGAGAGAAAGGCGAGAGAGGACGAGAAAAGTGAGAGAGAAGACAGGGGAAGAGGAGTGTGAGAGGGGAGGGACGGGAGAAAAACGTGATATATATGTATTTGTGTGTATATATCTGTGTCTGTGTATATACAGACACACACACACACACACACACACACACACACACACACACACACACATATATATATATATATATATATATACACACACACACACACACACACACACACACACACACACACACACACACACACATATATATATATATATATATATATATATATATATATATATATATATATATATATATATATATATATATATATATATATGTTAGTTTTCCTTTTACCTTCTCGATGCCTTCCGTCCAGCTGTACACAAACCCAACGGCTGGATCAAACACGTCCCACAATTCCTTGTAGATTCCTTCGGTGGCTTCCTGCCAGGCGAAAACGAGGATTTTAGTTGCTAACGCTATTAGCTTTATATGATATACGTACATATACACTCACACACACACACACACACTAACGACTAACAAACTTAACGACGAACTTATAATAAACTAGCGAGAATACGATTTTAGGCATGTATCCCCCGTTTTTATAGTTTTATTCAATAAGAAATAACCATAACATCATGCTTTACATTTGATTTGATAATTCTCTCGTTAAAAGATCACGAAAACGACAAACCTTAAAGACGAACTCATTTGCCGACTGGAAAACAACATTAAGCATGTACCCCTCGTTCTTAATGGCGTCCAGCAAATCCCATAAAGAGTCGATTGGCTTTTCGTACGATGGGATAGCGAGCATGGCCGTGAGCGTCCCTGCGTAGAGTGCTGTTGGAGAGGGAATGATAAGAGTGAGGAATAGGATAAAAGGATAATGGGAGAAAGAGAGATGGAGAGGGAAAGAGAGAAATAGATAGATAGGTTGGTAGAGAGGGAGAGGGATAGAGATTGATATATAGAAAGATAGATAGTTTGAGAGAGAGAGAGAGAGAGAGAGAGAGAGAGAGAGAGAGAGAGAGAGAGAGAGAGAGAGAGAGAGAGAGAGAGAGAGAGAGAGAGAGAGAGAGAGAGAGAGAGAGAGAGAAATGTTTTTTGACAAACGTTTACTAGAATTTCAGATGACAAAATTGTCTCAAACGTAAGTACAACATTAATCAAAGCTTTCCTAATAATTTTTAAAACTGGGATCGATTTATTCTAGACACCAACACAGTAAAAAACAACAACAAAACCAACACACACACATAAAAACAATACACATACGAACCATAAACAACATAACAGAAGAAGAACCACGTGAAGAGAATAAACCGCAGAGACCACTGAGGGCGTTCGATCCTATTTCCCTGCACCACAAGAGATCGGAACATGTTGAAGACGCATGTGGACAGACTCTGGGAAAATCGAGCATTGGATCCCATGAAGTTATCTTGTATTCGACTGACCATCCACAGAACCGGACCCACTGCCAGAGTCGCCGTAAATATTATGAACCAAACCTGTTGTATCGGCGGAAATAAGAATGGCTTTGTTTATTTTCTTAATTATTATTTTTTTGTAATTATTATTATTATTTTTTTTTTTTTTTTGGTGATGTGAAAGAAGAAGACCTGTCTTTCCAAAATGTACTTTTAGGGATCGCCGGCTTATGGAGAAGTTTGTTGTTGTTTGAGCCTTCTCAACTCTGTCTTTGTCCTTTAAATCTCCCTAAAATATATATCAGAGCTCACTAGCATAATGATAAATATTCTCTCTCACAGTTGATGTACGTTGAAAGGGGTTACTGTATATTCCATTATGGTATTCATTTTTTCATCAGGAAAACTGCTCCATTCACGACAAGAAACAAAATATTGTATTGATGGTAATGGCATCCTCGTAGCTTGATGCAAAAGACCTTTATATAGGGAAAGCCACAAAGCCAAAATATTGAATTAAAGAAAGGTTTGGACACAGTAAGTCAATCACTCTCAACCTAAGGGTTTTGAAACGGATTCCTTCAAGAAAATGGTAGAAAATTGGATCACAACTAGTTTCCCTGACCTCCCATTACGGGCGTTTGAAGTCTACTTTTTAATACTAAACTGAATTTTTTTTATGAATGGTGGAATAGTTTAGTTTTCTGTTTGATCCTCTGAATGGAATGGATGACTGAATGATTCTCAAAAGATGAAGCATTTCGCGTTGTTTCCTAGCAAAGGGGGGGGGGGGTATTTATTGATGATGAAAATATGATTTTGAAATAACCACCTTTGAAATGAATGCCAGATTGATTATGACAAATCGTATCTATAGCATTTGGTAGATGTAACATAGCAAGTTCTGAATATTAAAAGGCCTCTTTTACATAGACTTTAACGAAGAGTATAATGAAACAAACAAACAAACCGAATCGCTATATCATTGACACAGTAACATGAAAAAAGACAAACTATTAAGAGATTAAGAAAACCATCTTGATACTATATTCAAGTCAGTCTAGTTATGCTTATTCATCATCAGTATTGCATATATCCATTAATTAATCCTTCTCTCTAATATGTTCAACTATAACCCTTTTAACCCCTCCCCTCCCCCCACCCACCTAGTCATACTCATCCACCAGAATTACACATCTCCTTTAATGAACTAATTCCTCTCTCCAGTCTTCTCAGCTATCACCCTTCCCTTCTCTTTAACGCCCTCCCCTCCCCCCTCCCCCCTCACCTCCCCATTCACCTTACCGTAGACGTGAACGGAGAGAAAACGGCAAAAGCTCTGCTCTTCTCTGCCGGGGCTGGAGATATCAAGGTAGAAGATTCAAGGAAGTAAGGGAGGGTGAAATCCACAACGACTTCTCGGGGACCTGGATAATAAGGATAAGAATGATGATGATAATTATAATAAAGATGATGATAATGATGATGATAATGATAAAGGTGATGATAATGATAATAGTAATGATAATGATATTACTGATGATAATAACAGTGATAGTGATGATGATAATGATAATAGTAAGAATAATGGTAATGATAGTAATAAGAGTGATAATTATAATAATAATAATATTAATAATAGTTATATCAAGATTACTGATGATAATGACGATAATAACCGCAATGATTATAATAATAAGGATGCTAAAAATAATAAGACGAAGAGGAAGAAAAATAGAAATAGAAATAGAAATAAAAATGATATAAATAAGAATAAAAGAAGAGAAGGAGAGAAAAGATAAGGGATCTAAGAAGAAGAAGAAGAAAAAGGAGAAAAAGGAAAAGAAGAGTAAAAAGGCGAAATAGAAGAAGAAAGGGTAGAACAAGAAAAAAAAATATGAAGATAAAAAAGGAAGATATAAATGATGAAAAAAATGTATATGGAAACCGTGATTTTGTTTATTTGGTTGAAAAAAAAAGTAGAAAGATGTTGACAAGAATGATAATAATGGCAATTATGATAAGGATTATGATAACAGTCATGCTCCTTAATATGCTAATGATAGTGATCAGTACTGATAATTATAGTAACAACAATGATAATGTTAATGATATTGATAATCATAATACCAATAATGATAATAATAATAATAATAATAACACCAATAACGTTGACAATGATGATAATAATGATAATAATAGTAATAACAATAATGACGTTTGATAATAACGATAATAATAGTAATAACAATAATAACGTTTGATAATAATGATAATAATAGTAATAACAAGAGCAACAATAATGATAAAATTTCAACCCAACTCTAACCAAAAGACCACCAAATCTAACCACGTCATGCAACCAACCCCAGTAGTCAACCTCAATCCACCTCAATCCATCAAAAAATCCCACCCTCAACCAAACCCAATTAACAATAACAAAACCACACCAACCATACCACAATAATACCTAAACGACCACTACCTTCACCCATGCTCATTCCCCCCGGAGCTTCCTACCAACCCAAACCAACCTCAAAATATCGAAACCAAACTCAACCAAATGCAACCAACCTGTGATCGTGACTTCGTTGATGGCAAAGTGGACCTCTCGGCGAGCGACCATTCCAACCATCCCAGTGACAGTGCCGTTGGGTAGGACACCCCCCCACTGCCCGTCCTCAGCCAGTAGGAGTTCGTAGCTGGAAGAGTGGTGTCTATCTGTTTGTCTGTCTATTTGTTTTCTGTCTGTCTGTTTGTCTGTTTTCTGTCTGTCTGTCTGTGTGTCTGTGTGTCTATCTGTCTGTCTGTCTGTCTATCTGGCCGGCTGTCTGTCTGTCTATCTGTTTTCTATCTATATGTCTAGCTATCTGGCTGTCTGCCTGTCTGTCTAGCTTTCTGTCTGTCTGTCAATCTGTTTTTCTGTCTGTCTGTCTGTCTATCTGTTTTCTGTCTGTCTGTCTATCTGTCTGTCTGTCTATCTGTTTTCTGTCTGTTTGTCTATCTGTCTGTCTGTCTATCTGTCTATCTGTCTGGCTGTCTGCCTGTCTAGCTATCTGGCTACCTGTCTGGCTGTCTGCATGTCTGTTTGCCTGCCTGCCTGATAGACTGACTAGTTGTCTGTATATTGTTTTTTGGTAGATAGGTAGATTGATAAATAAATAAATTGGGAAATAGATAGATAGATATAACGATAGATGCATAAATGGAAAGAGAAAGAGAGAGAGAGAGAGAGAGAGAGAGAGAGAGAGAGAGAGAGAAAGAGAGAGAGAGAGAGAGAGAAAGAGAGAGAGATAGAGAGAGAGAGAGAGAGAGAGATAAAGATACAAAGACATAAGAAATAAAGAGAGAGTGAGAGAGAGAGATGGACAAGAAAGTGAGTCTATGATTCTTTGTCAATTTGTCTATCAAAGTATACACAGATAGACAGGTTGATAGATGAAAAATGAACAAATACGTCATGCACGTTATTAAGTCCATAGTTAAACAAATGAAGACTAAATAAATAATTGGGTATATCTATGTATCTATATTCATTCATTTATATAATTTATATACATATATAAGTAAGGCTATATAATCTATCTGTC
Source organism: Penaeus japonicus (assembly GCF_977035675.1). Lineage (NCBI taxonomy): Eukaryota > Metazoa > Arthropoda > Malacostraca > Decapoda > Penaeidae > Penaeus > Penaeus japonicus. The sequence goes on from NW_028234428.1 coordinate 28,617,843, forward strand.
TAACT
>NW_028234428.1:28695347-28700347 GCF_977035675.1 Penaeus japonicus
TTAGAATGAAAGCCCTTATTTTCTACTTTATATCTAAATATCATACTAAGAAAAGTGTGAAGCACTCTAAATCGAAAGAAGCAAAATGGATCAGAATAAAGATATTTACAGGTATATATGTCCACACTCAATACTTTCATACAAACACATACACTTATGTTGTATATAATCAAAGCAAAGTGTTACTAGGATCACTATTCCTCCACCACATAGCCCTAGCCTCCTGCATCTCCACCTCCACCTCCTCCACTTCTTCAACCTCCTTTTCCTTCCCTTCCTCCACCTCTTTCTCCTCCGCTTCCTCTACCTCCTCCTCCTCCTCCACTTCTTCAACCTCCTTTTCTTTTACTTCCTCCACCTCCCTCTCTTACACTTCCTCCATCTTCTCCACTTCTCCTCCCCTTCCTCCACCCTTTTCTCTTCCACTTCATCCTTCTCCTCCACTTCCTCTACCTCTTTCTCCTCCACTTCCTCCACCTCTTTCTCCTCACTTCCTCCACCTCTCTCTCTTACACTTCCTCCACCTCCCTCTCTTCCATTTCCTCCATCTTCTTCTCCACTTCTCCTCCCCTTCTTCCACCTCTTTCTCCTCCACTTCCTCTACCTCTTTCTCCTTCATTTCCTCCACCTTTTTCTCTTCCGCTTCATCCTTCTCCTCCACTTCCTCTACCTCTTTCTCCTCACTTTCTCCACCTCTCTCTCTTCCACTTCCTCCACCTCCTCCTCCACTTCCTCAACCTCCTTCTCCTCCATTTTCTCAATCTCCTTCTCTTCCACTTCCTCTACCTCTTTCTCCTCCACTTCCTCTAGCTCTTTCTCCTTCACTTCCTCCACTTCCTCTAGCTCTTTCTCCTCCACTTCCTCCACTTCCGACAGTCCTCAGAAGAGTGCAAGGAATGTACGTTTTATAGCACCCGGCGGCGTACTCTGGCACTCCGAGTAGAAAAGTAATTACACTTTATCACCTTAATGTTTATCTTTCTTCGAATTATATGAGTTTTTTTTTTGTCTTTCTTTTTGGATAGAAACGTAGGATGTATTGTCTTACTTTTAAGGCTTGTTGTAGAGAAAGGGCGATGGGGAGGGGTGTGGGAGGAGGGGGGGGGGGTTAGGGAACAATAGGAATTAAGAAAGGATGTACACTCGGGAATCAGGTTCTCGTAAACAACATAGTCCGGGGTATATGACTAAGGCTACACTCAACCACCGTAGTGTTTTGTTTCGTTTTTTTCCTGGACGCTTTCATTGGCTATCTTCCTTGCACTGTGATTGGCTGACGTTAGATGTTCTCTTGTTTATCTTAATGAAAGAGCAAACTAGGTTAGAATTTTTAATATTATTATTATGAGGCTCACTAATTTCGAAAAAAATGTATTCGTTCGAAGTAATCGAACATAATACTCCTGTAATATCTTTTTTATTTTTATTCTGTACATGACCTCCTTTAAGCCTTGAATAAATACCTCGGGTGCCGCAGCTTACCGAATACATCATCGAATGTCATTTATTTACCTGAATAGCAGACTTTTAACAGATTTTCCGTAGAATTACACCTGGTTCTGAGTGTATGACCAGGCAACGCCATCTATCGCGGAGCAACACAAGCGTAAACACATAAGTATTCCGTGCTTCGTGCTTGAGTTATGTAACCTAAACAAAGATGAAAAAATATACAGAAAAGAACATATAGAGCAAATTAAATGCTATATTCACCTAATTTCAAATCTGATTAATTGTAAAGCAAATGATAAATAGAAGAATACCTAAAAATTATGTACGTTTATACGAAAATATTAATCTACAGTTACTAAAAAAGTTACACATCAGACTGGTTGGCGTTTTGATTAATCGAACAGTATGGCACTGCTTTAGGTGACGTGCCGAAGTGTGGCTCCTTATCTCCTGCTATATGTCTGTTTTATGGTTAGGGATACTGCTAGGTTAGGTTCTAAAAAATTTAGGCCTAAGGTTTAGTTATGTATGTGACCGGGTTCATTTATAAATATACTATATATAAATCTTTATTGCATAGCACCCCGCAAAACCAAGTATAATTTCCACCACAAAATGTTCAAATAGGGTTGGATATAAGGTTATCCGTCACAGGTTGTCTGAAATTGGGTAGAATACCTAACTTCATTTCAGGAGTGGTTTCAGACAGTGAGTCTGGGTTAGATATCTGCATGTCAGTGATGGTGTCAGGCACTCTATAATCCGGGCTAAGTGCCTGATCTTTGCCAAAAGTGGTATCATGAATGTATGTATCATAATGCATCAAGCCCAAACATAGAGGCCAATATATACAGAAGCACACTCAATAAGCGCCCTTATTCCTCACCCTATCCGAACTAGACAATCCACCAATTTCGTATATTTTAAAAATCATTTCCACATAATTACCAGGCATTCAATTCTTCAATAAGGCATCTACATAATCATGCTATAACTGCTTTGCTCTATAAGCAGCAAAATTACAAAAAATACGACACCCAAAACGAAGTTAGGAATAATTTACAAGGTGTTCGCGACTGTTACTCTGTGGTAGTTAAGGTGGTTTGCATTCCAGACAAACCTCGCTCTCACGGAATCCGGTCAAGGTATCTGAGCATCTGCATGAACCCATCTACTGACTTTATTATATGATAACATAGTGTTATATACGTGTATATATATATATATATATATATATATATATATATATATATATATATATATATATATATATATATATATATACATATATACATATGTGTGTGCACATAATAGATACATAATATATAAATAGATAAAATATATATATATATAAATATATACATTATATATATATATATATATATATATATATATATATATATATATATATATATATATATATTATAATACACAACACACACACACACACACACACACACACACACACATATATATATATATATATATATATATATATATATATATATATATACATATATATACATATATAATATAGACACATATATATACATATATAAATCATATATGTATGAATGAATATATAAATATAAAATTGGTAAATGTAATTGTGATATATTTCGTTATATCTGCTCTACCATCTTTTTCTGGTTGTCATTGTGGTTTTCCTATTAGAGTGAAAATGCACTAGTGGACGAGAGCTATAGGCTATGAAAACACTGTTGGTACTGTTAGCGAACTTTTAGTCGTGGGTGTACCTTAGATATCGCGGCAACTCTTCATAGTATTCAAAGATTAATGATTTGAATAACTATAGTCAATGTACCACTGGTATTCTGGAGAGGTAAATAATATTTTCCTCAGAGTACAGAGGGGAAATATAAGAGAGCGAGAGAGAGAGAGAGAGAGAGAGAGAGAGAGAGAGAGAGAGAGAGAGAGAGAGAGAGAGAGAGAGAGAGAGAGAGAGAGAGAGAGAGAGAGAGAGAGATAGAAAGAGAAAGAAAAAGAGAAAGAAAAAGAAAGAGAGATAGAGATAGAGATAGAGAGAAAGAGAAAGAGAAAGAAAGAGAAAGAGAAAGAGAGAGAAAGAGAGCGAGAGAGAATGTAAAATGCGATTATCTTCCAAGACAACCATTGTTCACAACTCACTCTCTCAATGGCCAAGACACTAGCCATTGTCTGTCTTTTGACAATGGTTCTTGTTTAAGTCTATGTTAAAAACAAAACAAAACAAAAAAATGCTCATGTTAACATAAAATCATAAACAAAAACAAACTAAATGACAAGAAGATGAAGAGAAAGCTGGTGAAATATGAGCGAAAAAGTGATAAGAGTAAATTTATAAATTATGATAAAAGGGTTGAAAAATCGCGTTGTTACGCTGAACTTAATTCTACTGTATTAATATTGTTTTTATCTTCAATAGATATGTCATTCTGTTGTGAACGTGTGATATGAATGAGATCATATAGGGATGAGGATAATAACAAAAATATTACCAATAGGGATAACATTGATCAGAATAACGGTAATATCAATATCGTAACGTTGTAATGAAGATAATGGTGATGATCGCTATTGTTATGATTTCAATTACTTAATTCACTTATGTTTTGGTATTTTTGTTTGTGCCTAGGATGTTTGAAAGCAAGATCACAAACATAGTCGTTGGCGGATCGTGATAAAAATCCAATGTGGGTCAAAGAACAATTATTTCATTTGTTTGTGTTCCTCCGGCCAGATGAATAGATTTTGGGGCCAGCCGTGATCTTTGAGGCCATCAGCCAATTCAATTCATGAGAATGAAGATCATGATACAGGATGGGGACATTTGTTATCTGTTATCCTCACATTATAGTTCAGAGCGAGAGAGCGCGTTTACTTCTGGCATCGTGATAATCCAACTCCTTACAGCGTGATAATCCAACTCCTGGCAGCGTGATAAACCGACTCCTGGCAGCGTGATAAACCAACTCCTGGTAGCGTGGTAAACCAACTCCAGGCAGCGTGATAAACCAACTCCAGGCAGCGTGGTAAACCAACTCCAGGCAGCGTGATAAACCAACCCCAAGCAGCGTGATAAACCAACTCCAGGCAGCGTGATAAACCAACTCCAGGCAGCGTGGTAAACCAACTCCAGGCAGCGTGATAAACCAACCCCAAGCAGCGTGATAAACCAACTCCTGGCAGCGTGATAAACCAACTCCAGGCAGCGTGATAATCCAACTCCTGGCAGCGTGATAAACCAACTCCAGGCAGCGTGATAAACCAACTCCTGGCAGCGTGATAAACCAACTCCAGGCAGCGTGATAAACCAACTCCAGGCAGCGTGATAAACCAACTCCTGGCAGCGTGATAAATCAACCCCAAGCAGCGTGATAAACCAACTCCAGGTAGCGTGATAAACCAACCCCAAGCAGCGTGATAAACCAACTCCTGGCAGCGTGATAAACCAACTCCAGGCAGCGTGATAAACCAACTCCAGGCAGCGTGATAAACCAACTCCTGGCAGCGTGATAAACCAACTCCAGGCAGCGTGATAAACCAAC
>NW_028234428.1:28705347-28707847 GCF_977035675.1 Penaeus japonicus
AACCAACTCTTGGCAGCGTGATAATCCAACTCCTAACAGCGTGATAAACCAACTCCTGGCAGCGTGATAATCCAACTCCTAACAGCGTGATAAACCAACTCCTGGCAGCGTGATAAACCGACTCCAGGCAGCGTGATAAACCGACTCCAGGCAGCGTGATAATCCAACTCCTAACAGCGTGATAAACCGACTCCAGGCAGCGTGATAAACCGACTCCAGGCAGCGTGATAATCCAACTCCTAACAGCGTGATAAACCGACTCCAGGCAGCGTGATAAACCAACTCCTGGCAGCGTGATAATCCAACTCCTAACAGCGTGATAATCGAACTCCTAGCAGCGTGATAATCCAACTCCTAAGAGCGTGATAAACCAACTCCTGGCAGCGTGATAAACCAACTCCTGGCAGCGTGATAAACCAACTCCAGGCAGCGTGATAAACCAACTCCAGGCAGCGTGATAAACCAACTCCTGGCAGCGTGATAAACCAACTCCTGGCAGCGTGATAAACCAACTCCTGGCAGCGTGATAAACCAACTCCTAGCAGCGTGATAAACCAACTCCAGGCAGCGTGATAAACCAACTCCTGGCAGCGTGATAATCCAACTCCTAACAGCGTGATAAACCAACTCCTGGCAGCGTGATAAACCAACTCCTGGCAGCGTGATAAACCAACTCCTGGCAGCGTGATAAACCAACTCCAGGCAGCGTGATAATCCAACTCTTCGCAGCGTGATAATCCACTCCCTGGCAGCGTGATAATCCAATCCCTGGCAGCGTGATAATCCACTCCCTGGCAGCGTGATAATCCAATCCCTGGCAGCGTGATAATCCAACTCCAGGCAGCGTGATAATCCAACTCCTGGCAGCGTGATAAACTAACCCCCGGTTAGCGTGATATCCCACCCCCCTTCACGGCTTACTCTGTTTACTCTTAAAAGAAAAGTGTTCAGTTACTAAAGCGTTTTCATTTTCATTGTATACATACACTTGAAAATGGACCATATTTTTTTTTTTCCATAAGAAAGTAATAACACTGTCTTCCCATGTGTTTGAAAGTGATTTATTACCCTATAAGATTTCTGTATATCATGGTTTATGAGTGAAAAATATTTTGAAAGTGTATATACATTTGTAAATTATAAGTGTATAGGCTGACTGAAGGACAAGCTTTTTCAAAAATACTAAATATACATCCCTCCTTATATACTTCACTTTAGAGGAGATGTCAACACTAGAAAAATATCACTGAGAATGAATGAGGAAGCTAATTATATCAAAGAGTGAAATGTCTTAATCGATAAAGGTGTAATTTTAGTATTCTAGAATAAGAAACATGCAGTAAATAAGGTAAACCTGTATATAAACCCAGATTTTCATAAAACTGCATTAAAAAAAGAAAGAAAGAAAGAAAGAAAGAAAAAAAAAAAACAGAAAATTTAATATTAAAAAAATCTTTAAAAATCTTCTCTGTTGACAGGGTGGGTATGATATTTCTTCCCTCTCGTCTCTACGTCTGGCAGCGGGATCATCTATAAACAAATGAGCATAGATTTTTTCTTACATTGTGGGTTACTGCTTTCGTATTGTCTTTCAACTACTATCATTTTCATTTTAATGTCATCATGATTGTTTTTGTTATTACTATTGTTATTGATGTGACTATTATCATTATTATTATTTCCATCATTATTATTATCATTATGATAATAATAATAATTACTATTATTACTTTCGTTGTCGTCATTATTATTATCATTATAATTATCATTACTATTGTTATCATCGTTGTTATTATTATTATTATTATTACTATTACTATTATCATTCATCTTCTTACTATTATCATTAGTCTCATTAATATCATGATGATGATGGTATTGCTATCATTATTTTTATTATTATTATAATTATTATCATTGTTTTTATTATTATTATCATTGTTACTATTATTATTATTAATGTTATCATTATTATTATTTTTTTTGTTATTATTATTATTATAATTATTTTTGTTATTTCATTATTATTATCATTATTTTGCTGTTATTATTATTATCATTATTTTCATTATCATTATCATTATTATTGTTATTACCATTACAATTATTACTATGATCATCATTGTCATCATTACTGTCAGTATCAGTAATAACACCATTACTTCTGTTGGTACTACTGTTGTTATTATTTCTTATTCTTTCTGTCATCATTATCATTATAATAATTCCTAATGATATTGATCAGTATGATCATCGTTAACATATTCTTCTTCTTCTTCTTTTTCTCCTTATTATTATTATTATTATCATTATTATTATTATTATTATTATTATTATTATTATCATTATTATTATTATTATTATTATTATTATTATTATTATTATTATTATTATTATTATCATTATTATTATTATTATTATTATTATTATTATTATTATTATTATCATTATTATTATTACTATTATTATTACTATTATTATTATTAATATTATTATTATC
>NW_028234428.1:28715347-28717847 GCF_977035675.1 Penaeus japonicus
TGTTTTTTTGTAATAGATAAAAAGGCGTTTCTCTAATGATAAAATGAGTTGACATAATCACTTTCTTGTGAGGATTGAATAACGCTGCGCAATAATGTGTAGACTTTAAGGTTACATTTAATTTTGTCTCCCATTTAAAACGGGTAATTTGAAATATTTATTTTCCTTTTAGTAATGTTTTTTTTTTCCTTTCTTTTTTTTGGTGTGGTATTTTTAGTACCTTTATGTGACGTATTGAGATATGATTAGTGATATACATCTTTATGTCAAGACTGGAAAGCTTTTTTGGAATGATTAGGGATTATCCAATCACACTGAGAGCTTTCTTGTGTACGGTTTCATTCTAGCTTCTTCTGACTCTCCCCTCCCCCCCTACCTCCTTGATTGCTTCCCCTCTATCCTTTCCATCCCCTTACATCTCGTTCTCTCTCTCTCTCTCTCTCTCTCTCTCTCTTTCTCTCTCTTTTCTCCTTTTCATGTCCAAGCCCCTGATCCTTTCTTACCTTCTTCTTTCCATTCCCCCTTTTCCATCCCTGTCTGTTTTTTTATTTCTTTATTATTTTTTAATGTAGATATTTATACCATACACAAGCATACCTCCCCCCCCCCCCCACACACACACACACACATACACACTTACACGCTTGCTATTCTATGATAGCAGCTGTATCTAATATTAACTGTGATTGTGTATTATGTAACTATCACTTCTGTAAATGTGAAAGATGCAGACTCTCTCCCTTTCTCCTCCCCTCTCTTTCTCTTTTGTCCTCTCCCCTTTATCTCTCTCCTCTCTCACTCAATCTCTTTCTGCCCCCCCCCCCCTCTTTCTGTCTGTCTGTTCGTGTCTGTCTTTCTCTCTCTGTCTCTCTCTCTCTCCCTTTTTTTTTCTACCTCCCTCCTTCTCTCTTTCTTTCTCTCTCTCTCTCTCTCTCTCTCTCCCTCCCCCCCCCCTCTCTCTCTCTCCTTTCCCTCTCACTGAACGGCGCTCGACGTGCCTTGAGTCGCGTCGAAGTGGATCCATTCGAGACGCCTTCCAGCTGCGTGCTGTATCTATAACCGACCGAGTTGCGGCTGTTAGCGTCGCGCCGCTGGTCATTAATGGCTGCAACATCTTCTGCGGCCCCTAATTACAGCTAATGAGGCCTTTCCCGGGGCCTTTTCTGATTGGATGCACTCGCTACGAACCTCAGCTTTCCGGAGCTTAAGAGTCGTAGGCAGGGAAAGGAAAATGTTGCTAATCTATCGGCAATCTTTTACAGAGTCAATCCTTCTATTACGATGATGGTAACCAAATTATTTAGACATTAAGTCAGAAAGAGAATTTAAACAAAGATACTACACAGATCCTGTGTTTCGGAATTCATCTCTAATAAATAATCCGACGGTATTTCACTAAGAATTCAAAAGATTAAAGAATAAACCAAGGTTGCAATCAAATAATCAACATGACAAGACATTTTCAGAGTATTGTTCAATTTCCTGACACGTGTTTCATATTTTAATAGAAGTATATTGTTGGTAGTCGTTAAATACACAGTGTATTTACGATTCTTAATCTAAGATAGAAAATTTGAAATTTCACCGTAGGTATTTCACTAATTCACTTTTTGTAAATGCCATAGCTAATATACAAAATAAACACGAAATAGGATTAGTTCAGTTCAGTGAGATTTGTGAGCCAATTCCACTCGGAACAAAAGCTCCTGTCATTGCTCTCAGCTATTTAAATCTGACTCATCTGATCCTCATTACTGAATCGTAATGTGGTGGCCGGAAAGCACCAAGGCTCTCGATTTCCCACGGGTTCAAGGTCAGGCACAACCGTCTTACGAGTCCAGCAACAGCACTCGGGGCTTAGGCGGAGGAAACGCGTGTGTCCATACTCTAGTAGATGATTCATCACTGGCCTCTGGTGCACCACACTGCCTGTAATAACGGTCAATTTGCTCTATGGTGTCAGTGTTCTGTCATGCATATGGATTGCCTAATCTTAATCTGTGCATGATCACCTTGGCACCTCTTGATCTTAATGCAGAGAGCGTCAGCAGATCATACCCAGTGGCGTCACCATACCACCTGGCTGATGGTGGGGGTGGGGGGGGGTCTGACTTCCTCTCTGTGAAGTTACAGGACCCTAGCATGACCTGCAGCCATCATTACAATATGTCGTTCCTGCAATATAAGCACAAGACATTTTTCGTGCAATCAGGCAAGAGTCTTTGGTCCATGGTTGTGTTTGTGAGTTTGGCTTGCATATGATTTATATGTGTACACGGGAGGGTTCTATCCAACTGAATTAATAGCTTGAATATTTATCATGTAATACTAATGATATCAGACTCTTTGATTTTCAGACAGTTGTGAGTCAGTAATATACAGTTGTTACATATAGCAAAAGCTTACAATATTCAGTGGACAGATCTAAAAAAAAAAGGACTATATCTGGATCTCTCTTTCTATCAAACACGCACACTCTCTCTTTGAATCTTTTTCACTC